>NC_045672.1:1312608-1426035 GCF_003331165.1 Xiphophorus hellerii | reverse complement strand
AGTTTTTTGCGAATTATGTCGCCACGTTAACCCCAAATCCCACCAGAAGTAATAGCTGGAATGGCGTGAATTTTCTGCGTTTTGATACCTCATTTGTAGGTGTGCACCAAGCGGTATGAGCCGCATTAACGGTTACGGAAGAAAAATAAAGAAGAACTAGAAAATTTCGGAAGAAATTTAGCCGGGGCCTGCCAAGGCGCGCCCGTGGGGTTGGGCCCGGCGTCGTCACGCCACAAATGGCGTCGACGCTAAAGAACGCCGCAACGTAATCAGTGGCACGCGGAGAACCGCAAGAACGTTAAGCGAGGCGGACGTGCACCATTCGGTACGATTTAAAATTTTGTCAAGGCTTTTATTTTGGAAGTTTTGTTAAACTTCATTTCAAAGGGCCAAACTAATCCCATGCGTAATAGTCCTTGGGTTAAAATAGTTATATAATGCTCAAAACACAAGTAGCTGATGTAAAAATATTCAAGGCTTTTATTTTGAAATTTTCAGTATGCTTCATTTTAAAGCCAACTAATACCATGTAACAGTGCTTTGGATGAAAAAGTCAAATAAAGCCAAAAAGAGCAATTACGTCATGTAAAAATATTCAAGGCTTTTATTTTGAAATTTTCAGTATGCTTCATTTCAAAGGGCCAAACTAATACCATGTGTAACAGTGCTTTGGATGAAAAAGTCAAATAAAGCCAAAAAGAGCAATTACATGATGTAAAAATATTCAAGGCTTTTATTTTGAAATTTTCAGTATGCTTCATTTCAAAGGGCCAAACTAATCCATGTGTAACAGTGCTTTGGATGAAAAAGTCATAAGCCAAAAAGAGCAATTACATGATGTAAAAATATTCAAGGCTTTTATTTTGAAATTTTCAGTATGCTTCATTTCAAAGGGCCAAACTAATACCATGTGTAACAGTGCTTTGGATGAAAAAGTCAATAAAGCCAAAAAGAGCAATTACATGATGTAAAAATATTCAAGGCTTTTATTTTGAAATTTTCAGTATGCTTCATTTAAAGTTCAAACTAATACCATGTGTAAGAGTGCTTTGGATGAAAAAGTCAAATAAAGCCAAAAAGAGCAATTACTGATGTAAAAATATTCAAGGCTTTTATTTTGAAATTTTGTATGCTTCATTTAAAGCCAAACTAATACCATGTGTAACAGTGCTTTGGATGAAAAAGTCAAATAAAGCCAAAAAGAGCAATTACATGATGTAAAAATATTCAAGGCTTTTATTTTGAAATTTTCAGTATGCTCATTTTAAAGCCGAACTAATCCCATGTGTAACAGTGCTTTGGATGAAAAAGTCAAATAAAGCCAAAAAGAGCAATTACATGATGTAAAAATATTCAAGGCTTTTATTTTGAAATTTTCAGTATGCTTCATTTAAAGTTCCAAACTAATACCATGTGTAACAGTGCTTTGGATGAAAAAGTCAAATAAAGCCAAAAAGAGCAATTACTGATGTAAAAATATTCAAGGCTTTTATTTTGAAATTTTATTATGCTTCATTTAAAGTTCCGAACTAATCCCATGTGTAACAGTGCTTTGGATGAAAAAGTCATAAGCCAAAAAGAGCAATTACATGATGTAAAAATATTCAAGGCTTTTATTTTGAAATTTTAGTATGCTCCATTTTAAAGTTGAACTAATCCACGTGGTAAGAGGCTTTGGATGAAAAAGTCAAATAAAGCCAAAAAGAGCAATTACGTCATGTAAAAATATTCAAGGCTTTATTTTGAAATTTTCAGTATGCTTCATTTTAAAGTTCTGAACTAATACCACGTGTAAGAGTGGTTTGGATGAAAAAGTCAAATAAAGCCAAAAAGAGCAATTACCTGATGTTAAAAATATTCAAGGCTTTTTATTTGTGAAATTTTCAGTATGCCTAATTTTAAAGTTCAAAACTAATCCATGTGTAACAGTTACTGAGTTAAATCAGTTATATACAGCCCATAGCAGCGGGTAGTTCTAAAGGCCAGTTCTCAGTCCTGATCTGTTTCAACTGAGGATAGATAGAACTACAATGATGCGAATTTGTAGTCCAAATCAGCAGCCAACAGCCTCTTGAGTTCCGTTGCTATGGTAAATAATGGTCTCAGCAGGTGTGAGCTGTGAGTCATACATGCTCAAACACACAATTGTGTGTTTGAGCCAACACGGTTTACTGAAAAAAAGCATTGGAAACAAATCCTGCTTGTTCGGGAACCGTAATACATATTCGAAAAGCGTTTCGAGCGTATGAGAGGCCTATGTGTCTTCTGCGATAGTCCCGAGATTCATATCTGTACCTCACTCAGAGCATTTACAGCGATGAGAGAAAGAAATGTTGTGCCCAGATCTGAAATTCTATTCAAATACATGGGAGAGAGCCTCAGACAGCCTCAGAAAATCCTGTCGCATGACTTTGCTCTGAAGCACCGTGACAGAAAACCGTACGGTCTAGATAAATTTCGAAAACATTTTACCGGAGCAGACAGGCGTATCAATGTCAGGACCGATTTTGATACTAATCGTGCGATATTTGTGGCCGTGATGGCGATTTCAAAAATGATTTGGCTGAAAAAGTTGTCTCATCTCTCACTCTAAGCAGCCAGAGACGCACTCTAACTTTAGTAAAAATGAGAAACTTTGGGTCGCTTAGAGGCAAATTGTGGACAAACCGTAACTGGTATCGACGAGCCGTCTTCACTTTCGAAGAGATCACAGACGTATCTACAAAATGAAATTTGAATGGCATTTCTAGGTGAATTTGTGACGACACAGCAAATCCTCAAAAATAGGGTATTTCTAGGATTTTTCCCATTGAGTTATAATGGGGTTTTTTTCGTAGTTTTTTGCGAATTATGTCGCCACGTTAAGCCCAAATCCCACCAGAAGTAATAGCTGGAATGGCGTGAATTTTCTGCAGGTTTTGATACCTCATTTGTAGGTGTGCACCAAGCGGTATGAGCCGCATTAACGGTTACGGAAGAAAAATAAAGAAGAACTAGAAAATTTCGGAAGAAATTTAGCCGGGGCCTGCCAAGGCGCGCCCGTGGGGTTTGGGCCCGGCGTCGTCACGCCACAAATCGGCGTCGACGCTAAAGAACGCCGTGACGTAATCAGTGGCACGCGGAGAACCGCAAGAACGTTAAGTGAGGCGGACGTGCACCATTCGGTACGATTTAAAATGTTGTCAAGGCTTTTATTTTGGAAGTTTTGTTAAACTTCATTTCAAAGGGCCAAACTAATCCCATGCGTAATAGTCCTTGGGTTAAAATAGTTATATAATGCTCAAAACACAAGTAGCTGATGTAAAAAAATGCAAGGCTTTTATTTTGAAATTTTCAGTATGCTTCATTTTTAAGTTCCGAACTAATACCACATGTAAGAGTGCTTTGGATGAAAAAGTCAAAAAAAGCCAAAAAGAGCTATTACCTCATGTAAAAATATTCAAGGCTTTTATTTTGAAATTATTATTATGCTCCATTTTAAAGTTCCAAACTAATCCCATGTGTAACAGTGCTTTGGATGAAAAAGTCATATACGGCCAAAAAAAGCAATTACATGATGTAAAAATATTCAAGGCTTTTATTTTGAAATTTTCAGTATGCTTCATTTCAGAGGGCCAAACTAATACCACGTGTAACAGTGCTTTGGATGAAAAAGTCATATACGGCCAAAAAGAGCAATTACGTCATGTAAAATATTCAAGGCTTTTATTTTGAAATTTTCAGTATGCTTAATTTTAAAGTTCCAAACTAATCCCATGTGTAACAGTGCTTTGGATGGAAAAGTCAGATAAAGCCAAAAAGAGCAATTACATGATGTAAAAATATTCAGGGCTTTTATTTTGAAATTATTATTATGCTCCATTTTAAAGTTCCAAACTAATCCCATGTGTAACAGTGCTTTGGATGAAAAAGTCATATACGGCCAAAAACAGCAATTACCTGATGTAAAAATATTCAAGGCTTTTATTTTGAAATTATTATTATGCTCCATTTTAAAGTTCCGAACTAATCCCATGTGTAACATTGCTTTGGATGAAAAAGTCATATACGGCCAAAAAGAGCAATTACGTCATGTAAAATATTCAAGGCTTTTTATTTTGAAATTTTCAGTATGCTTCATTTTAAAGTTTAAAACTAATCCCATGTGTAACAGTTACTGAGTTAAATCAGTTATATACAGCCGATAGCAGCAGGTAGTTCTAAAGGCCAGTTCTCAGTCCTGATCTGTTTCAACTGAGGGTAGATAGAACTACAGTGATGCGTATTCGTAGTCCTAACCAGCAGCCAATAGCCTCTTGAGTTCCGTTGCTATGGTAAATAATGGTCTCAGCAGGTGTGAGCTGTGAGCTCTGAGCTCTCAAACACACAAGTGTGTTTGAGCAAACACACTTTACTGAAAAAAAGCATTGGAAACAAATCCTTCTTGTTCGGGAACCGTAATACATATTGGAAAAGCGTTTTAAGCGTATGACAGTTCAATGTGTCTTCTGCGATAGTCCCGAGATTCATATCTGTACCTCACTCAGAACATTTACAGTGATGAGAGAAAGAAATGTTGTGCCCAGATATGAACCGAGATGGGCTGTCACTCTAATTTGAAGAAAAATGAGAAACTTTGGGTCGCTTAGAGGCAAATTGTGGACAAACCGTAACTGGTATCGACGAGCCGTCTTCACTTTCGAAGAGATCACAGACGTATCTACAAAATGAAATTTGAATGGCATTTCTAGGTGAATTTGTGACGACACAGCAAATCCTCAAAAATAGGGTATTTCTAGGATTTTTCCCATTGAGTTATAATGGGTTTTTTTTCGTAGTTTTTTGCGAATTATGTCGCCACGTTAAGCCCAAATCCCACCAGAAGTAATAGCTCCAATGGCGTGAATTTTCTGCACGTTTTGATACCTCATTTGTAGGTGTGCACCCAGCGGTACGAGCCGCATTAACGGTGACGGAAGAAAAATAAAGAAGATTAAAGAGACGCTTCTCTCCGACAATAGTAATAGGTTCCTGCCATTGCTTTGCATGGCAGGCCCCAACTAGAAAATTTCGGAAGAAATTTAGCCGGGGCCTGCCAAGGCGCGCCCGTGGGGTTAGGGCCCGGCGTCGTCACGCCACAAATTGGCATCGACGCTTAAGAACGCCGCGACGTAATCAATGGCATGCGGAGAACCGCAAGAACGTTAAGTGAGGCGGACGTGCACCATTCAGTACGATTTAAAATGTTGTCAAGGCTTTTATTTTGAAATTTTCAGTATGCTTCATTTCAAAGGGCCAAACTAATACCATGTGTAAGAGTGCTTTGGATGAAAAAGTCAAATAAAGCCAAAAAGAGCAATTACATGATGTAAAAATATTCAAGGCTTTTATTTTGAAATTTTCAGTATGCTTCATTTCAAAGGGCCAAACTAATACCATGTGTAACAGGGCTTTGGATGAAAAAGTCATATACGGCCAAAAAGAGCAATTACATGATGTAAAAATATTCAAGGCTTTTATTTTGAAATTATTATTATGCTCCATTTTAAAGTTCCGAACTAATCCCACGTGTAAGAGTGCTTTGGATGAAAAAGTCAAATAAAGCCAAAAAGAGCAATTACGTCATGTAAAAATATTCAAGGCTTTTATTTTGAAATTTTCAGTATGCTTCATTTCAAAGGGCCAAACTAATACCATGTGTAACAGTGCTTTGGATGAAAAAGTCAAATAAAGCCAAAAAGAGCAACTACATGATGTAAAAATATTCAAGGCTTTTATTTTGAAATTTTCAGTATGCTTCATTTTAAAGTTCTGAACTAATACCATGTGTAAGAGTGCTTTGGATGAAAAAGTCAAATAAAGCCAAAAAGAGCAATTACGTCATGTAAAAATATTCAAGGCTTTTATTTTGAAATTTTCAGTATGCTTCATTTCAAAGGGCCAAACTAATACCATGTGTAAGAGTGCTTTGGATGAAAAAGTCAAATAAAGCCAAAAAGAGCAATTACATGATGTAAAAATATTCAAGGCTTTTATTTTGAAATTTTCAGTATGCTTCATTTCAAAGGGCCAAACTAATACCATGTGTAACAGTGCTTTGGATGAAAAAGTCAAATAAAGCCAAAAAGAGCAATTACATGATGTAAAAATATTCAAGGCTTTTATTTTGAAATTTTCAGTATGCTTCATTTCAAAGGGCCAAACTAATACCATGTGTAACAGTGCTTTGGATGAAAAAGTCAAATAAAGCCAAAAAGAGCAATTACATGATGTAAAAATATTCAAGGCTTTTATTTTGGAATTTTCAGTATGCTTCATTTCAAAGGGACAAACTAATCCCATGTGTAACAGTGCTTTGGATGAAAAAGTCATATACGGCCAAAAAGAGCAATTACCTGATGTAAAAATATTCAAGGCTTTTATTTTGAAATTATTATTATGCACCATGTTAAAGTTCCGAAGTAATCCCATGTGTAACAGTGCTTTGGATGAAAAAGTCATATACGGCCAAAAAGAGCGATTACCTGATGTAAAAATATACAAGGCTTTTATTTTGAAATTATTATTATGCTCCATTTTAAAGTTCCGAAGTAATCCCATGTGTAACAGTGCTTTGGATGAAAAAGTCATATACGGCCAAAAAGAGCAATTACATGATGTAAAAATATTCAAGGCTTTTATTTTGAAATTTTCAGTATGATTCATTTCAGAGGGCCAAACTATTCCTTTGTGTAACAGTGCTTTGGATAAAAAAGTCACATAAAGCCAAAAAGCGCAATTACCTGATGTAAAAATATTCAAGGCTTTTATTTTGAAATTATTATTATGCTCCATTTTAAAGTTCCGAAGTAATCCCATGTGTAACAGTGCTTTGGATGAAAAAGTCATATAAAGCCAAAAAGAGCAATTACGTCATGTAAAAATATTCAAGGCTTTTATTTTGAAATTTTCAGTATGCTTCATTTCAAAGGGCCAAACTAATACCATGTGTAAGAGTGCTTTGGATGAAAAAGTCAAATAAAGCCAAAAAGAGCAATTACATGATGTAAAAATATTCAAGGCTTTTATTTTGAAATTTTCAGTATGCTTCATTTCAAAGGGCCAAACTAATACCATGTGTAACAGTGCTTTGGATGAAAAAGTCAAATAAAGCCAAAAAGAGCAATTACATGATGTAAAAATATTCAAGGCTATTATTTTGAAATTTTTGTTAAGCTTCATTTCAAAGGGCCAAACTAATACCATGTGTAACAGTGCTTTGGATGAAAAAGTGAAATAAAGCCAAAAACAGCAATTACCTGATGTAAAAATATTCAAGGCTTTTATTTTGAAATTTTCATCAAGCTTAATTTTAAATTGCCACACTAATCCCATGTGTAACAATTGCTGGGTTAAATCAGTTATATAAAGCTCAAAAGAGCAATTTTCTGATGTAAAAATATTCAAGGCTTTTATTTTGAAATTTTTGTTAAGCTTCATTTCAAAGGGCCAAACTAATACCATGTGTAACAGTGCTTTGGATGAAAAAGTCAAATAAAGCCAAAAAGAGCAATTACATGATGTAAAAATATTCAAGGCTTTTATTGTGAAATTTTTGTTAAGCTTCATTTTAAAGTTCAAAACTAATCCCATGTGTAACAGTGCTTTGGATGAAAAAGTCATACAAAGCCAAAAACAGCAATTACATGATGTAAAAATATTCAAGGCTTTTATTTTGAAATTTTCAGTATGCTTCATTTCGGCTTTTATTTTGAAATTTTCAATATGCTTAATTTTAAAGTTCCAAACTAATCCCATGTGTAACAGTTACTGAGTTAAATCAGTTATATACAGCCCATAGCAGCACGTAGTTCTAAAGGCCAGTTCTCATTCCTGATCTGTTTCAACTGAGGATAGATAGAACTACAATGATGCGTATTTGTAGTCCAAATCAGCAGCCAATAGCCTCTTGAGATCCGTTGCTATGTTAAATAAGTTTCACACCAAGGTGTGAAGTGTTAGTGAAACAGCCTGAGAGCCTCAGAAAATCCTGTCGCATGACTTTGCTCTGAAGCACCGTGACAGAAAACCGTACGGTCTAGATAAATTTCGAAAACATTTTACCGGAGCAGACAGGCGTATCAATGTGAGGACCGATTTTGATACTAATCGTGCGATATTTGTGGGCGTGATGGCGATTTCAAAAATGATTTGGGTTGAAAAAGTTGTCTTCATCTCTCACTCTAAGCAGCCAGAGACGCACTCTAACTTTAGGAAAAATGAGAAACTTTGGGTCGCTTAGAGAAAAATTGTGGACAAACCGTAACTGGTATCGACGAGCCGTCTTCACTTTCGAAGAGATCACAGACGTATCTACAAAAGGAAATTTGAATGGCATTTCTAGGTGAATTTGTGACGACACAGAAAATCCTCAAAAATAGGGTATTTCTAGGATTTTTCCCATTGAGTTATAATGGGGTTTTTTTCGCAGTTTTTTGCGAATTATGTCGCCACGTTAAGCCCAAATCCCACCAAAAATAATAGCTCCAATGGCGTGAATTTTCTGCACGTTTTGATACCTCATTTGTAGGTGTGCACCCAGCGGTATGAGCCGCATTAACGGTTACGGAAGAAAAATAAAGAATTATAATAATAATACTTAAAGAGACGCTTGTTGGGTGTAGAGTAATAGGTTCCTGCCATTGCTTTGCATGGCAGGCCCCAATAATAATACTTAAAGAGACGCTTCTCTCCGACAATAGTAATAGGTTCCTGCCATTGCTTTGCATGGCAGGCCCCAATTAAAGAGACGCTTCTCTCCGACAATAGTAATAGGTTCCTGCCATTGCTTTGCATGGCAGGCCCCAATAATATTAAAGAGACGCTTCTCTCCGACAATAGTAATAGGTTCCTGCCATTGCTTTGCATGGCAGGCCCCAACTAGAAAATTTCGGAAGAAATTTAGCCGGGGCCTGCCAAGGCGCGCCCGTCGGGCAGGGGCCCGGCGTCGTCACGCCACAAATCGGCGTCGACACCAAAGAACGCCGCAACGTAACCAGTGGCACGCGGAGAACCGCAAGAACGTTAAGCGAGGCGGACGTGCACCATTCGGTACGATTTAAAATGTTGTCAAGGCTTTTATTTTGGAAGTTTTGTTAAACTTCATTTCAAAGGGCCAAACTAATCCCATGCGTAATAGTCCTTGGGTTAAAATAGTTATATAATGCTGAAAACACAAGTAGCTGATGTAAAAATATTCAAGGCTTTTATTTTGAAATTTTCAGTATGTTTCATTTTAAAGTTCCGAACTAATACCACGTGTAAGAGTGCTTTGGATGAAAACGTCAAATAAAGCCAAAAAGAGCAATTACGTCATGTAAAAATATTCAAGGCTTTTATTTTGAAATTTTCAGTATGCTTCATTTCAAAGGGCCAAACTAATACCACGTGTAACAGTGCTTTGGATGAAAAAGTCAAATAAAGCCAAAAAGAGCAATTACGTCATGTAAAAATATTCAAGGCTTTTATTTTGAAATTTTCAGTATGCTTCATTTCAGAGGGCCAAACTAATACCACGTGTAACAGTGCTTTGGATGAAAAAGTCATATAAAGCCAAAAACAGCAATTACCTGATGTAAAAATATTCAAGGCTTTTATTTTGAAATTTTCAGTATGCTTAATTTTAAAGTTCCAAACGAATCCCATGTGTAACAGTGCTTTGCATGAAAATTCATATAAAGCCAAAAAGTGCAATTACCTGATGTAAAAATATTCAAGGCTTTTATTTTGAAATTATTATTATGCTCCATTTTAAAGTTCCGAACTAATCACATGTGTAACAGTGCTTTGGATGAAAAAGTCATATACGGCCAAAAAGAGCAATTACATGATGTACAAATATTCAAGGCTTTTATTTTGAAATTATTATTATGCTCCATTTTAAAGTTCCGAACTAATCCCATGTGTAACAGTGCTTTGGATGAAAAAGTCATATACGGCCAAAAAAAAGCAATTACATGATGTAAAAATATTCAAGGCTTTTATTTTGAAATTTTCAGTATGCTTCATTTTAAAGTTCCGAACTAATCCCATGTGTACCAGTGCTTTGGATGAAAAAGTCATACAAAGCCAAAAACAGCAATTACATGATGTAAAAATATTCAAGGCTTTTATTTTGAAATTATTATTATGCTCCATTTTAAAGTTCCGAACTAATCCCATGTGTAACAGTGCTTTGGATGAAAAAGTCATATACGGCCAAAAAAAGCAATTACATGATGTAAAAATATTCAAGGCTTTTATTTTGAAATTTTCAGTATGCTTCATTTTAAAGTTCCGAACTAATCCCATGTGTACCAGTGCTTTGGATGGAAAAGTCAAATAAAGCCAAAAAGAGCAATTACGTCATGTAAAAATATTCAGGGCTTTTATTTTGAAATTTTCAATATGCTTAATTTTAAAGTTCCAAACTAATCCCATGTGTAACAGTTACTGAGTTAAATCAGTTATATACAGCCCATAGCAGCAAGTAGTTCTAAAGGCCAGTTCTCAGTCCTGATCTGTTTCAACTGAGGATAGATAGAACTACAGCGATGCGTATTCGTAGTCCAAATCAGCAGCCAATAGCCTCTTGAGATCCGTTGCTATGTTAAATAAGTTTCACACCAAGGTGTGAAGTGTTAGTGAAAGAGCCTGAGAGCCTCAAAAAATCCTGTCGCATGACTTTGCTCTGAAGCACCGTGACAGAAAACCGTACGGTCTAGATAAATTTCGAAAACATTTTACCGGAGCAGACAGGCGTATCAATGTCAGGACCGATTTTGATACTAATCGTGCGATATTTGTGGGCGTGATGGCGATTTCAAAAATGATTTGGGCTGAAAAAGTTGTCTTCATCTCTCACTCTAAGCAGCCAGAGACGCACTCTAACTTTAGAAAAAATGAGAAACTTTGGGTCGCTTAGAGGCAAATTGTGGACAAACCGTAACTGGTATCGACGAGCCGTCTTCACTTTCGAAGAGATCACAGACGTATCTACAAAATGAAATTTGAATGGCATTTCTAGGTGAATTTGTGACGACACAGAAAATCCTCAAAAATAGGGTATTTCTAGGATTTTTCCCATTGACTTATAATGGGGATTTTTTCGTAGTTTTTTGCGAATTATGTCGCCACGTTAAGCCCAAATCCCACCAGAAGTAATAGCTCCAATGGCGTGAATTTTCTGCACGTTTTGATACCTCATTTGTAGGTGTGCACCCAGCGGTACGAGCCGCATTAACGGTTACGGAAGAATAAAGAATATTAAAGAGACGCTTCTCTCCGACAATAGTAATAGGTTCCTGCCATTGCTTTGCATGGCAGGCCCCAATAAAGAAACACTTTCTCCGACAATAACAATAGGTTCCTGCCATTGCTTTGCATGGCAGGCCCCAATAAAAATGTCTGCACTGCTGTAACAGCCAACAGGATCTCTGTTGAGCATCTTAAAGAAATGCTGGTTAAACAGTACAATCATGATTTTAACGAAAGATCCTCAGAGGAGAAAACTGAAATGTCCAGAGAGGATTTGCATTTCCTGAACATTGTTAATAACTCAACAAAACTTATTGAAAGTCATTATCATATTGACTTACCTTTCAGGAGTGAAAGTCCCAGCTTGCCAAATAACATCTGTGTTGCAGAGCAGCGCCTCCAGAGTCTCAGGAGGAGATTTGAAAAGGATGCTCAGTACAAGGAGGAATATACTGCCTGTGTAAACAACATGCTGCAACAAGGACATGCTGAAGCCGTACCAGCAGATGAGCTACAGAAAGGTGATGGACAACTGTGGTACATTCCTCATCATGGAGTGCATCATCCCACAAAAGGCAAGTTAAGAGTTGTATTTGATTGTGGATCAACTTATAAAGGAGCATCACTGAACTGTCAGCTTCTACAAGGACCTGACCTCACAAACTCTCTGGTTGGAGTTCTCATCAGATTTAGAAAAGAACCTGTTGCACTAATGGCCGACATTGATGCCATGTTTCACCAAGTTTATGTCTCTGAAAAACATGTCAACTTTCTCCGTTTCCTGTGGTGGCATCATGGTGACACTTCAAAACCTGCCCAGGAGTTCAGGATGTTGGTTCATTTATTTGGAGCAGTGTCTTCACCCAGCTGTGCAAATTATGCTCTGCAAAGAACTGCTGATGATAACACACAACAGTTTCCAGCTGAAGTGGTTGATACAATCAAAAATAACTTTTATGTGGATGACTGTTTAAAATCTGTTTCCACAGAAGAAGATGCAGTGCAGATGGTGAAGAGGCTGATGGAGCTCTGCTCTAAAGGAGGATTCATGCTTTCAAAATGGGTCAGCAACAGTCGCACAGTGCTCATGTCAATCCCAGAGGAAAGGAGAGCAAAAGAAATTAAGAATCTGGATTTGGACAAAGATCAACTTCCAGTTGAGAGAGTACTGGGTTTACAGTGGAGCATTGAAACAGATGAGTTCAAGTTCAGAACGTCTGTACAGGACCGCCCACACACCAGAAGGGGCATTTTGTCTGTGGTCAGCTCACTGTATGATCCTTTGGGAATCCTGGCTCCCTTCAGTATGCCAGCTAAACTGTTGCTACAAGAACTTTGTCGACAAAATTTGAAGTGGGACGAAGTTATTCCCCACTCCATTTCTAGGAAGTGGCTTGATTGGCTGAAGGATCTCCAGCTGATATCCAGTTTTAAAGTGGACCGTTGCATCAAACCAAGCTGCATCAGAAAACTAGACAAAGCACAACTTCATAATTTCTCTGACGCAAGTCAAGATGGCTATGGAACAGTGTCATATTTAAAACTGGAAAAGAATAACATCTCACATGTTACTTTCATTTTAGGAAAAGCAAGAGTTGCTCCTATGAAGCAAACGACAATCCCCAGGTTGGAATCGACAGCTGCTGTTCTGGCTGTCCGAGTGAATAAATTGCTGCAAATACAGTTGGAAAAACCTGTTTTCTGGACTGATAGTACAGCTGTACTAAAGTACATCTCCAGTGAAACCAGAAGATTTCACACCTTTGTTGCAAACAGGATCTCTGTCATCTGAGAGGCAACAGATGTGAATCAGTGGAGATATGTTTCCTCCAAGGAGAATCCTGCAGATGATGCATCCAGAGGCATGAAAGCTGAGGAGTTCCTCAAATGCAAGAGATGGATAAATGGGCCTGAATTTCTCCACAGGTCAGAAGAGGAATGGCCTAAACTGGAGGTGGATCACCATGTAATTCCTGCAGATGACCCAGAGGTCAAAAGGGACCTAACAGTGAGTGTTATTGTGAATGAATCACAAAATGTTACAAACTATCTGATTCATTATTTTTCAGCTTGGACAAAGCTTAAAACCTCTGTTGCTTGGTTTTTAAAGTTGAAAAACATCCTGATGTTGCTGCAACAGAAAAGGAAAGAGTTTGCTGCTGCAAACCTGAATAAAAATGATCCAGAAAACCAAAAGAAAGAACTGGAAAAGCAGATGGAAAGGTTCAAGACCACGCTGAAGAATGAAAATCTGACTCCTGAAGACTTGGCCAAGGCAGAACTATCTATTATTCAGTTTGCACAACAACAGAAATTTACAACTGAAATAGCTTTAATCACTAGCGGCCTTAAAACAGTATCCAAGAGAAGTTCTCTATACAAACTTGACCCAGTATTGGATGCTGGGGTCCTCAGAGTGGGTGGCAGGTTGAATAAAACAGCCATGCCTGTAGAAGCAAAGCATCCTGTAATTTTGACAAAGGATATGTATATGTCTCACTCCTGGAGATGTTGTCTTAATTGCAGACTCTACAGCCCCAAGAGGATCGTGGATGATGGCCAAGGTCTTGAGTGTAAACCAGGACGCAAAAGGCTTGGTGCGTTCTGTGCGATTACAAACCAAGACCAGTGTTTTGGAAAGACCTGTGACCAAACTTCTTTTGCTGCTGGAAGCATCACCCTGAGGAATTAAGGAGATGTTTGAGGGAATAGCTCCTTTTTCCTTTTAAGTAATTGTGACAGGATTCACAATTAGGGGCCGGAGTGTTGGAGCTATTTATTCTTTATTTCTTTATGCATTTGAATTTTGTTAGTTTATTTTTACATTTCTAGTTTTTGTATTATTTGCAGGTTAATAATTGTCAATTCTATTTATCTTTTGTTTTTTATTATTTGTTCTTATTTATTTGATTTCTAAAAGACAGGAAGTGTGGTGGATCAATCCACTTTCTATAAGTGTAGGGGCCTGGTAAAGGACCAGCAGGCATTTGGGTTTGGGGCCTATGGTTTTTACCAGAGCACCAGTGCAACAGGGCACCAGAGACAGAAGTAGATAGGAGTAACAAAGGAAAGTTTGAACGTTATAAGTGTTTTGCTGAAAAGGAAAATAAAAGCAACCAAGAAAATCAAGAAGTTTGGACATTAAACTTTTTGTGCCTGCGTGAAGAATCTGGACCCCAGTACCTCATAGTGGCGGATGGAACTTTTTATTGGATGTTTGGTTTGACAAACAATCGCCACTACATTGCTAATGGTCAAGAGTTTAAAGGTTTTATTAATAGATTAAAGGAGAAACCAGATGTAATTTGCATTCAAGAAACTTGGTTAAAACAAACATTACAGTTTAGTATTAGTGGGTATTCAACTATAAGAAGAGACAGAGGAAATGGAAATGGAGGAGGATGTGCTATATGTATAAAAGAAAAGATAAAATTTATTAAGATACAATTGGACACGGAATTAGAGCTTAATGGAATTAAAGTGTGGACAAAAAATGGAAGTATAGAAATTATAAATTATTATAATCCTTGTAAAAAAATAGATAAAGCAAAGTTAGAAAATATAATTAAACACAGGGGAGAGAAGCTAATATGGTGTGGGGATTTTAATGCACACAGCACTTTATGGGGTGAGAAAGATGATTATAATGGGGGTATTTTAGAAGGAATAATTGAGGAAAAAGAATTGGTAGTATTAAATAATGGGGAAGGAACTCGGTTGGATGTGATTAGTGGTAAGGAATCTGCTATTGATCTCACTCTAGTATCACAAGGTATGGCAGATAGTTGTAAATGGAAAATAAATAAAAATAGTACAATAGGCAGTGATCATTATCCAATATTTATTGAAGTTGAGTTAGATATGGAAAAAGAACAGGTAAATACTCAAGGAAGATGGAGGTTTAAAGACGCTGATTGGAGGAAATATGAAGATATGAGTGAGAATAGATTGATAAATATAGATATAAATAAATCAATAAACAAATTAAATTTAGAAGTTAGTAAGAGTATTATTGAAGTAGCAAAAGAAGCAATCCCAAAAGGTAAAGGGATTAAAAAGAAAAGAATAGTCCCCTGGTGGAATATAGAATGTACAATGGCAATTAAAGCAAGGAATAAGGCTTTTAAAACACTTAAAAAAGATGTTAGTTTCCAAAACCTAATTAGTTATAAGAGGAAACAAGCAGAAGTCAGGAGAAAGATTAGAAATGCGAAAAAGTTTTATTGGAGTAAATACTGTGAGTCATTAGGAAAAACTACAGCATTAGATAGAGTATGGAATACAATTAAGAAAATGTCAGGAAAGTCAAAGGAATATAATTTCTCAATACTGAAAAATAATGGAAATATGATTATAGAAGATAAAGATAAGGTAGAATTATTAGTTAAAGTTTTAGCTAAAGTGCATAGTAATGAAAATCTTAGTAAAGAAGAGAAAGAAAGAAGAGAATTAACGATGAGAAAATATAATGAAAGGATAAATGAGGAAATGGTTGATAATGATACTATAAATATGAAGTTTTCAATGACAGAATTAAAAAAAGCATTAAAGAATACAAAAAATTCAACACCAGGGGAGGACCAAATAAATTATGTTATGCTTAAAAACTTGAATGAAAGGAGTAAATTAGTTTTACTAGAACTACATAATAAGATATGGGAAGAAGGAACTTTGCCAGATAAGTGGAAAGAATCAATTATTATTCCTATATGTAAACCAGGTAAGGATCCTCAGTTAACTGAAAGTTACAGGCCAATAGCGTTAACATCTTGTGTCGGCAAAGTAATGGAGAAAATGGTGAATAATAGGTTAATTTACTTCTTAGAATCGAGAGAAAAAATAAAATATCAATATGGCTTCAGGAAAGGAAGAAGTACGATAGATCCTATGATACAGCTTGAACATGAAATCAGAAAAGCACAGGTGAATAAAGAGGTTTTAATGGCAGTGTTCTTGGATATTGAGAAGGCATATGACATGTTATGGAAGGAAGGTTTACTGATTAAAATTAGACAAATAGGGCTAAGCGGAAAAATTTATAATTGGATCAAAGACTTTTTAACTGATAGAAATATAAGAGTGAAAATAGGAAATGAAATAAGTTCAAAATGTTTAACTGAAAATGGCACTCCTCAAGGTAGTATTATAAGTCCAATGTTATTTATAATAATGATTAATGATATTTTTAGTAAAATCGAAGGTAAGTTTGGAATGACTTTATTTGCGGATGATGGTCTTATTTGGAAACGGGGAAGAAATATAAAATTTATAAATGATAAAATGCAAGAAGCGTTAGGTAAAGTAGAAGATTGGGCGCTAGAATGGGGATTTCGAATTTCAAGTTCAAAATCTAAATTTGTTAACTTTACTAATAGGAAGGTAGGCACTAAGATAAAATTAAAAATGTATGATAAAGAAGTAGAAAGGGTAGATAAATTCAAATATTTAGGTTTATGGTTTGATAAAAAGCTTACATGGAAAATACATATTAGTAAAATAATAGAGAGAAGTAAAAAAATATTAAATATCATGAGGTGTTTAAGAGGTAAAGAATGGGGAGCAGGTAGGAAAACTTTGAAGATATTATATATTGGACTTATTAGATCGGTAATAGATTATGGATGTGTGGTATATAATTCTGCCTCAAGTAACTTATTAAAAGAAATGGATAAAATACAATATCAAGCGTTAAGAATTTGCTGTGGAGCAATGAAGACAACACCAGTGACAGCACTACAGGTAGAAATGGGGGAAATGCCATTGGAGTTAAGAAGGAAACAATTAGGAGTAGGGTTCTGGGCAAACGTAAAAGGGCATAAAAAAAGTTATCCTATAAATAATATATTACAACCATGCCAAGAAAGTGTTAAGAATGTAAATGTAAATAGTTTTGGATGGATAATAAATAAAGAAATAAAGGAAATAGGATTAGATCAATGTTTAATTAGCCCGGTGGTGGATTTTTCATGTAATCCGCCTTGGATACAAAAAGAGATGAAAGTTGATTTAACATTGTTGGAAGAAGGAAGACAGACAGTAGAAGGAGAGGTGGAAAGATACATAAGAAGGGAATATGGAGAATACTTACAAATATATACAGATGCATCAAAAATGGTAAATGATAGAGTAGGGATAGCATTTATAATTCCAGATTTAAACATCATGGAAAATAAAAGATTAACGGATAGTTTGAATGTATACACAGGAGAGTTACTGGCTATTTCAATGGCGTTAAAATGGAGTGAAGAATTAAGTGAAAAGAAAGTGTTAATTTGTTCTGATTCAAGTAGTGCATTAATAAGTATTATGGAACAAGAGTCGGAAGCAAGACAAGACATTCTGATAGATATAAATAAATCAATACATAAAATGGGAATAAATGGATCTACTGTTAAGTTTATTTGGATTCCGGCTCATATCGGAATAGTTGGAAATGAATTAGCAGATACATTTGCAAAGAGTGCGAGTAAGAGAAATGAAATTGAATTGGAAGTTAAGTATAGTAAAAGTGAGATAAGGAGTATAAGTAAAATATATTACAAGAAGAAGTGGCAGGAACAATGGGAGGGTGAAAAGAAGGCAAGGTTTTATTATAGTATTCAAAAAAAAGTGGGGGAGTGTAGAAAGGAAAATAGGAATAAACAAGAGGAAGATATTATATCTAGGTTAAGATTTGGACATGTAGGGTTAAATAGTACTTTGAAAATAATAAATAAACATAGTACGGGGTTATGTAATTTTTGTGGAAAGTTGGAAACAGTTATACATATTTTTATGGAATGTAATAAATATAATCTAGAAAGAGAGGGAAGAGTTAAATAGGAATAAAGTTAAATTAAATATTAGAGATCTGCTACAAAAATCTTCTGGAGATGTGGTTTTTAATTCCGTGTTTAGGTTTCTTAGGAAAACAGGTCTAATAGGGAGATTATAGGGATTAGACATCTGGTTCATACTCCAGTCCAGAAGGTGGCGGTAATGCACCTGAAAGTTGTTTGCCAACCGCCATAAAACAAAAAGAAGAAGAAGAAGAAGAAGAAGAAGAGCGGAAAGGAGGGCTCCCTCCTCTGGCTCAGACCGTTACAGCCCCACCCTTTTCCGCCTCTGCAGATCTCTGTCGCAGCGCTGTGAGTTTCTCTTTCCTGACTTTAATTTATCCTTGTTGTCTCCTAACAGGTTGTTCTGTTCTAAGTTAAACTTTAATGTTTTTGGTGTTTCGTTACAATATTTTCCACTCAGAAACGTCGCATGAATCTATATTTCGGACGGAGAGATCGACTCAACCAGGAAATGGCTTCTTCTCTTCCTGCGTCTCTGTTCCTGCTGTCTGTGGTTTTCTGCCAGTTTGTTTCTGCTGCAGGTCAGATTCAGTTACACACAGTTTCATCAAACTACTGAAGAATTAACTTTAATCTCCGCCATGTTGTGATTGTTTTTATCATATTTCAAAGCTGTTGAGTTTTTATCCTGGTTTAGTATTTTTATAACTTTATATTCTGCTGTTCTGCATTTCCAGCACAGTTTAATTTTACTGTTTTAGGTTATTATGATCTTTTTATCTCACTGATCAATATTACTAGAACTAAAATGAGGACAGTTTACTGAAAACTATTCACTAGTTGGATAGAAAGTTGAGTGGTTGATTCAGGACTTCATGTTGAAACATGACTTCAACATGAAGTCCTGTTTCTAAGGACTTCATGCCACTCCCAATATGGTGGACACTCTTGCCATGTTTCTACTGCTGGTTGCCAGTAGAATCAGCCTGTGGACAACATGGAGTTTTGAGTTTCTATGTTGCAACTAAAAGATTTAGTTGCAACATTTATTTAGATTTAGAGGAAATTTAAATGATTTCATGGACCTTTGCTTTAATTTTCAGCCCAGTTATTATTCAGATTTTTTGACTTATTAAGTCAGTCACATCATTTCATTGGTTCCAGTTGTTTTCTGAACCAGATGGTACCAGAACCAGATGTGTCTCTGTGTCTACAATATTTAATACATCTATGAGTAAAAGACGATGCGAAAGCATAAATTATGGAACACAAAAGAGGTTTATTTAATCTAAAATAGCACAACCAATGTCAAACAAACTCCATGAACAAAACAGCCTGTTATCAATTCTGCCATATTGTTAATAACTACATGTGGTCCGTGCAACAGTGATACATTTGTCATATTCTTGTGCTGCATTTTCAGTTGTTGTTTCTGCGACACTAGCAAGAAGCTTGTTCAAAAACGGCACAGAAGAAGAAATGCCGTCAGTACTTGATTGAACACCTTGATTATGGGTTCATAGCTTCTCCAACAAACACACAACTTCCACAGTGTTTACTGTGTGAACAAGGTTTTTCCAAAGAGGCAATGAAGCCATCATGTCTCCAGGAGCACCTTATGAAGATCCACACAGATAAAGCTAACAAGGAGCTTCTTTCAGGCTCTTAAAGAGCAGCATGGTAGGAGAACATCACCATCTCTCTGTCTGGAAAAGCAGCCAGACTGATAGTGGGCCAGTGGCGTCCTATAACATTTCTCTGCTAGTAGCCAAATGTGGGCAGCCGTATACAATTGGAGAAAAATTGATGCTCCCTGCCATTAAATCTCTACTGTACTGGAGCGGGACCCCACGCAGGTTCTGAAGTCCATATCACTCAGCAATGACATTGTAGCAAGCAGAATTAATGAAATGGTGGTGATACAGAGGAGCAGCTGTGTGCCATCTTAAGGGATTCTCCGTTCAGACGATGACTCCCGACAACAGAAGAAGAATTACTTTATTCATCCCAGCAGGGAAATTATTTCGCAGTTACAGCAAGAATTTTTTTATACACAGATTAACACACACACGACAGGAGCTGTTTTTGAAGGAGGACATGCGGCAAAGGTTGTCGGGACCGGGAGTCGAACCCGCGACGTCCGCGGGTCTAAGGCCTCCAAATGTGGGGTGTGCTAACCTCCTGCGCCACCACAGCACACTCTGTTGATGGCTTACATCCACTTTCAGGCCCCCAGCAGTGAGGACTTGGCTGAAGAGTTTTTGTTTTCAAAATATCTGAAAATGGACAGAAAAGGTCAGACCATTTTAAATGCCCTTCATGGTTATTTACAGGAAAAGTCCGTCCCAATAACAAATATCCTGGCATGAGCCACTGATGGCGCCCCTTGATGGTTGGCAGGTACTGCAGCTTCACAGGTCCCAAAGGTCCTGACTGTCCATTGCTTCCTGCATCGCCACAATCTTGTAGCCAAATGTAAAAGTCCAGCTCCCAACGAGTCCCTCAATATCTCGTTGGGAGTTAACAAAATAAAAGCCCACGCCCTAAATGACAGACTGTTCCAACAGCTACGCCAGGAGAATGATGAGATTTTTGAGCGTCTTCTTCTCCACACAGACATGCGCTGCTCTCCAGGGGAAACTGCCTTGTTCTTTCTTGTCGTCTGTTTGACTCCATTGTGGAGTTTCTGGAGTCGGTAGATGAAGCTCTGGGGGAACAGGTGACTTCCAGCCTCTGAGACATCATGCACCTCACAGACGTCTTTGAAAAAATGAACAAAGTCACATTAAAGCTCCAAGGAAATGGTGTTACTGTCCAGAGCAAAGCCGTCATTCACTGTTTCATCTCCAGGCTGGATCTGTACAAACAGCACAGGCAGAAGGTAGTTGGCCTGTTTCACACAACTGACAAAGATGGATATTATAGTTGATTACGCTTATTTAATTTAGGTGAATTATTAATAGTCAGAGTAATAATTATTTATTATTAATAATTCATGCTAATATTAATAATAATAGCCTAATCATTACAGGTGTCTGAGCTAACCGATGACCGCCTCCTCATTTATGTTAAAACCTGAAAACGGTTCAGGCTGAGTTGGAAATGCTCTTCAGAACCTTCTGGACCTGGAAGTTCCCGTCTGGGTGGTTCAGCCCTTTCAGGAGGACGTGGTCACACTGAGCATCTGGTTGATGTCCAGTGCAACGTTGAGGCCCAAACTATTTTTTGTTCCTCTGGCTGGGGACCAAATACACCCCCTGTTATCCTCTTTAGCAGAAGGTCCGGCTGCTGCTGCTTGATTTCCTGACCACATGTCTCATGGAGCAGAGATTCAGCCAGGTCCTCCTCATGCAGTCCAAATGGATTTCCTTTGAAAATCAGCCTAAAAATCCTACTTTGTTCTTTAGTGGCCGATTCTTTTATTCTGCTCATTGTTTGGCATTTCTGATTGGCTGTTGTTAATTAATACATGAATGGTAGATTGCTGGCTGTTTCTGATTGGTTCCTGTTTTTTACGGTTAATTAAAGTTTGAACTGAAATTTTCTACCGTCCTGATTGGCTGAAGTTAGGCATATCTAATTTAAATTTAATTTCTGCTGTTTCTTAAAAATATCTTTATTTTTTGAAGCAGCTGTAAATAGCTTTTATTCTCAGGACATTTTTGTTTCCTGAGAAACTAATAAATCTGTTATTCAGTGATGTGAGTCAAGAAATTATTTTTTAATGATAAATTCAGAAGCAACATAATATCATCAGTAATTGTAGCTCATCTCATTTGAAGGGTAAGTACCTGGATAAGTGGAGCCGGGTCCATTAGAACCAGTGGAAAAGGGCCAATGAAAATGTTGGAGATTAAATTATTTATTCATTTCAAAGGGAAATTAAATGTGTGTCATATTAACCAGATCATCAATAAGCCTCAGATTCTGCTGGTTTCAGATCTTCTGTTTATTTATTCAGTTCCTTTAATAAACAGGTGAGATATTAATAACTGGTGACTGGATTTTCATGAAGCTTTTATGTTTTGATCAAATGTTTTTTTTTCTAAAACTTATGCTGTGAGGAATTCACAAAATGAATCCTGTAGAGATTTTGTTTCATTTTAACCATATTTTTTTAAGTATTTAAAATTATCTTCATGAAAACAGTTTTCTCTTTTCTGAATGTCTATACCTACTATGACCTTTGACCCTGATGTTTCTGCTGTTGGATGAATCTTCAGATTGATGGAGCTGATCTCGTTGTTCCATCAGCAGAAACTGATGAGTCTTCATCACACAGACCTACACTGATCTCACTTTGACCTCTGACCTCTCTGCTCTGTGTTGTTTTCTCTCCTTCAGATCAGAACAACGTGAAAATCAAAGCTACAGTTGGAGAGAGCGTCATTCTGCCATGTAAAGATCCTGACCAGGAGGAGATTATAGTTGCAGAGTGGAACAGAACTGACCTGAAGTCAGGATTTGTCCTCCTGTACAGAGATTCACAGTTTGATCCAGCAAACCAGGATCCATCTTACAGGAACCGGGTTGATCTGCTGGTTGGTCAGATACAGAAAAGAGACTTTTCTTTGATTCTGCAGAACACAACGACTGATGACAGCGGAACGTATAAATGTCACGTTGTTAAATCGGACCTTATGAAGAAACGGATCAGCTCCGTCAGCCTGGTTGTAGCTCCTCCTCCTCCAGGTGAGTGTTTGTCTCTGGATCAGAACCAGCAGCTTCCTGGTTCTGATCCAGATCAGATGATGAGACTCTAGAAAGCAGCTGGTCTGAGATCAGATGATGATGATCTACAGTCAGATCAGACTAGAGGTTAAAGGTCACAAATCTAGACAGTGTTTGATTGATCATGACCTTTGCCCTTTATAATTAATGCCAATTGAATTTGATTGATTCTTTTGACCTTAAATACAAACTATGTTCATAAGTTATCAGAAAGGTCAGATGTGCTGGTGATACCAGAGGTTGTGCTAAAATCTTTGGTTGTTTGTCATTTTGACTGAGCATAAAAAAATAAAGTCATTAAATTAAGTTGTAATATTGAATAACTTAAACTTTTATTTTGAAGTTTAGTGGGCAGTTGATATCTTACATAAACCAAAATTACATACTATTATTTTACTAAAGGATGCCTGTCTGGTCTTGGGCCAAATGCATCATGGACCTTGTCTAAAAAACGACGGTCCAGTTCAGATCTGGTACTTTGGTTTTGGAGTCCAGATTCATTCGTTCATCCCAGAGGAGGAGCAACGATGTTCTTTGTGTGATTTGGGGGAAACGTTGAGAAATAATTTATTTACTAAAATACTTGATATTAATGGATGGCGATAAAATTCATATTAATTTAAGTATTTTATGTTTCAGTTGGCACATTTTATTTTGAAGGCCTGGCACCTTAGAAAGAGGATGGTTTTAGTTTAAAGAATATTTATGTCTGTCTGCTTGTTTGTAATGTTTTTATTGTGCCTTATAAACCCATATGGGCTGTAAAAGATTCTGTCTTATTCTATTTTTACCCGTCAAATTATAACCATATTAATAAAATCGGCCATTTAATCTCATTTTTATGTGGTTTAGTTCATATTCACCAAGTTGAACCGTGAATCCAGATCCCATCAAACATAAAGCAGATAAACGTATCTTAACTTTTTCTCCATAGTAACAAAAACCACTGACTGAGGCCTTAATAACTTATAATAAATGAAATTAAACGACTCCACTTAAATTACAGCATTTCACCTGCTGCAGTCTGAACGCTCAGCCTCACTGATTCCTCCTGGTTGCATCTGCAGAGAAATCTGTGCTGCTTCATCGGTCAGTTGATCTGATCCAAACCGATTAACTTTAGAGGCCAGAGGCTGAATTAAACCAAGAACATTATCTTAATGATGATTTTACAGCTTTACTCCACTATTTGAATAAGCAGAGCAACTTCTCCTATTTTAAACTTTTGTTCATTCACCTGCGTTCTTGAGAGACGGATCAGTTGAACCCTGCTAGCTCCCTGCTAGCTCTTTTTTTATTTATTTTTTATTGCAAACAAAGAACATATGTGAACAACATAGAACAGTAATAATTACAAACAGATACAACATAAATGGGCTTTACAGAACATAGAACAATTATTTTACAATGTCAAAATCAAACTGAGTCTCCAGGGCTGCATTTCTTTAATGCAGTTATGATTTACTGGCTTTAGCATTTGAGCTGATTTTTAAGGATTCTAAATAGATATTAATAGAAGATAATAAAATCTGGAAATTAGGTTTTTGTTGTAAATGTTTGGAGGTGTGAATATGATATTTACCATAAATAATAAAAAGGTTGACAACATATAAAAATTCTGTTTTGACAAGTTCACATTTCTCCATCCAAACAAAATATCCTGATCTGTTAAAGTAATATTGAGATTTTTTTGATGAAAAAAATGGACATATCTCTCCAGAATATTTTGGTATAATTACAATCCCAAAAAAGATGAACAAGCTTTTCCTCATTATTTTTACAAAAAGTACACAAAGGGTCCAAATCCCATTTATATCTTTTTATCAAAAATGCTTTAACAGGATAAACATTGTGAATAATTTTATAAGAAATTTCTCTTACTTTATTGTTTATTAAGTATTTTTTTAGGAGTATCCAAGTCCACTTCCAATTTATATTTTCAAAAATGTTGGACCAATAAAATATACAAGCTGGTGAAAAAACAAGATCTTGTAATAGAATCTTTCTTAACATTTTGTTGGTTGTTTTCTTACTTAAAAAAGGGCAATAATAATCAATATAAATGGAGTTTGGATCAAAATGTGAATTGGATCTGGAGGTAAAGATGATAAAAGCTTTAATGACCCACTGGGGATTGTTTCAAGCACCACAGCATTTTCTTTAGGGGTGGCAGGAAATTGGAAATGTAACATAAAATCAGAATAAGACAATAAATGACCATTTGGATTTAATAATTGGCTTACAAGTAATATTCCCCTATCAAACCATTTTCTATAAAAGATTGTCTTATTTTTGTATTTAATGTCTTCATTATTCCAGATATAGTATTTATGGGGAGAAAAATTGTGTTTGTACAAAAGTGACCAGCTGAAGAGCATTTGTTTATGAAACATAGATAGTTTTAGGGGTATTTTGGGTTTATTGTAATTGCATCTCAGAAGAAAGGGTAATCCTCCAATTTTGCCAAAGTTGTAAATGGGAATAGCATTCCATATAGAGTTTGGGTTTTTTAGAAGATTTTTTAAATATTTAATTTTAAATGAATTGTTTAAAGATGTGAAATCAAGGGCTTCAATTCCACCTTTTTCAACTTTATTCATTAGAATATTTTTTTGATAAGATGGCATTTCTTTTTCCATATAAAATTAAAGTTTATTTTATTAATATTGGTACTGATTTGTTTGGGAACATCAAGAGCAAGGGCCGGATAAACGAGTCTAGAAAAGCCTTCAGCTTTGACTGATAATGAACGTCCTAAAGAGAGAGATCTGACTGGAGCCACAGATTAAATCTTTGTTCAACTATTTTAATTATGGGGTTAAAATTGTCTATTGATCTTATATTTTGATCTTTAATTATTGTGATTCCAAGATATTTAACTTTGTCTTTTATAGGAATATTGAGGAATGTGCCTTTTAAATGAGATTTAATGGAAAGTAATTCACATTTATTTAGATTTAGAGTTAAACCAGAAGCTTTGGAGAAGGTGTTGATGATTTCAGTAGAGTTTTTTATTTCACATTTATTCTTTAAAAAAGTGCAGTGTCATCAGCAAGCTGGGAAATTATGATGTTTCTGTTTGCAACATTAATCCCTGTAATTTATTCCTTGATTTTAACTGAAAGAATTTGCATGACCAGAATGAATAGATGTGGGGAAACTGGACACCCTTATCTTTTCAAATCAAATCTTTTAGAGCAGCCAGGTGATCATTTTACAGATGCATTACAATTCCTATATAACATTTGACAACTTTTAATTAAGATTTGTCCGTATCCAAATACTTCTAATGCTTTAAACAAAAATGTATGTTCAACAGCTGATCCAGAATGCTGCTGCTGGGGTTCTGACTAAAACCAGGAAGATAGAGCACATAACACCAGTTTTAAAGTCCCTCCACTGGCTCCCTGTAGCTCAGAGAATAGACTTTAAAATACTGTTGTTAGTTTATAAATCACTGAACGGCTTAGCACCACAATACATTAAAGATCTGCTGTTGTTGTATCAACCTTCCAGACCTCTCAGGTTCTGGTTCTGGTTCTGCTCTGCATCCCCAGAACCAGAACCAAACGAGGAGAAGCAGCTTTCAGCATCTATGCACCACGAATTTGGAACAAACTTCCAGAAAACTGTAAAACAGCTGAAACACTGACTTCTTTTAAATCTCAACTAAAAACCCACCTGTTTAGAATTGTATTTGAAATGTAATCAATTACAAATTTATTGGTGGAACTTGACTTAATGATTGATTATTCTGTGTTTGTAATGATGTAAAGCACTTTGAAATGCCTTGCTGCTGAAATGTGCTATACAAATAAAATTTGATTGATTGATTGAACTGTGTCAAAGGCTTTAAAAAAAAAAATATATATATATATATATATATATATATATATATATATAATAATAATAAAAACAATATAAGACCATCCCTCTCTATTAAATCTGAGTAATCTAGCAGATCCAAGATAATATTATTAGTTATATGTCTACCTGGTATGAATCCAGACTGAGTTTCATCAATAACTTCTTCAAGAGTATTCTGAATTTTTGTAGCAATACAACCTGCAATAATGTTATAGTCATTTTGTAGTAATGTAATTAGTCGCCAGTTATCCAGAAGAAGTTTGTCTTTTTGTGGTTTAGGGGTCAGTGTAATCAGACTTTGGGTCATTGTTGGAGGAACTGACCCAGAATCCAAACTTTCAAGATAAACTTGATGTAAAAATGGCGATAGTTGTTCTGAAAACTTTTTATAAAATTCTGCATTGAGGCCATCAGTTCCTGGTGATTTATTTAGTTTTAATTTGTTGATGGACTTTTGGACGTCTTCAAGTGTAATCAAGGAATCACATTGTTTTTATTATTTTTACTAATTTGTTGCATTTTATTCAGAGTTAATAAATTGTGAGACAGTTTCATCAGAACATCTTGACTGATAAAGTTCTTGGAAAAAAGTTTCACAGTAAGAGGAGATTTGAACTTCACAGATATTATTATTGATTTGAAGTTTCATAATACTGTTAGATATTTGGTGTTTTTTTCTAATCTAAAATAAGAAGAGTTTTTTCCTCCTAACCATTCCTGTCTCGATCTGATGTACGCTCCTTTAGCTTTGGAAATGTAAATATTGTCCAGGTTCAGTTGTAAATGGTTTAATCTGATCTTTTGTTCTTCAGATACATTTTCTGGCAGAACATTGTTCAATAAGATAATTTCTTTTATTCCTTCTGATTCTACTTTCCTTTTTCTTTTAGAATCTCAGCTCCAGTTTTCATGAACATTTTTTGAAGTTCATATTTTAGGAGTTCCCAATTTTTACTGAATTCCTTCTGACTGCAAACTGTATTCCAATACTTTATAATTATTTGTTTAATGTTTTCTTCCACTGTTTTATTTTCTAACAGTGAAGAGTTGAGTTTCCAGTAAGCTGTAACTGTATTTTTTCCATACTGGTTTAATTGAGTTTTTCCAGTTAAAATAAGCTTGTGGTCTGATAACGGAGCTGGAAGAATCTCTGACTTCATTTCATCAGTTATTAAATCAGACAGCAGCCAGAAATCAGTTCTTGATTTAAAGGAGCCTGTTTGGTTTTGCACATAAATTTAACTTTGGACTTATTTTTTTGTCTCCATTCATCAATCAGGCCAAAGGTTGACATAAAGTTTTCTAGAACTGTGTTTGGATTTGTATAAGGAATTTAGAGGAAATCTATCTAATGCTTCGTTAAGAGTTGAATTGAAGTCCCCACCAATAATAATATTCATATTATGATATTTACCACATAAGTAATTCACCTCATTACTTAATCTAACATAAAGTTGCATATTTTCTCCTTTGGTATTGTGCCCATATATAGAACCCAACAAAAGAATTTCTTCATTTATTGATACAACTAATAAAGTAAAATGTCCGTATGTGTGGACATAATCCATCTCCACTGAAGTTGTTTGGTAATATTGCCTCCTGCTGACTGAGTGGATCCATGTTCCAGCCATAGTTCGTCCCCCACTGACTTTTCCAGAACTTGGTATCATTTGCAGTTGAATGAGTTTCTTGGATTAAACAGAAATCTGCTTTAAAATTTTTAAGATATAAAAACATTGCCTTTCTTTTAATGTTGTTCCTTAACCCTCGAGCATTGAGTGAAATAACTTTAAAAAAAGAAATGCTACTAAGAGTTGTAGCTTCTAACCCTGAAAACTGAGTTACAGAAAAATCTAACAAACTTTCCCAACAGAGAAATTATATAATAAACGGAGCTTTTTCAATATTTAATATCATTACTTTACTGTTAGTTCTGATTCTCAAGATGTCTGCCAGTCATTAGCAGGTTCAGGTTTTTCCTCCTTCCTCCTCTGTCAGTAACAAAAGCTCTGGGACCGATTTAAAGGCTGGTTTCCTTCTTCGCCTGCTTTTTTTCACCAGTGGCCACAGCAAGTTTCTTCTCTGACGGTCCTCTGGGCAGAAGTCCTCCTTGAAGCGCAGGTTGCTTGATTTCAGAAAAGATGACTGCTTGGCCTCCTTCCATACCGTTTCCCTGTAGGGTCTCATGGAGAACTGGATCATCACTTCTCCAGGACGACCCGTGCCTGTAACGCCACCCAGCCGGTGGACGCTGTCGATGACGTCTGGTAGTTTTTCTTTGCATCCTGGCGCTGTCTTCTGGCAAATGGTAATAACCTTGCTACGAACATCTTCTCCTTCTTCATTTATTCCAGAAAGCCGCAAGTCCCATCTTCTTTTATAACGTGAAAGTTCGAGCAGCTTATTTTCCATTTGCACCTTTTTTTCTGATTTCTCAACTCTCCCGACGGTTTCTGTCATCTTTTCTTGCATTTCTTGCATTTCAGCATGGATATAATCCACTGAATCTTTGAGATCATTTATGCTTGAAGACCGCCCGCTCTCTCCTTTATCGTCAACTTTAAAGTTGCTGATATTTTCAGCGAAGTCATGGTCTTCCGTCGGTTTGTAACTTTTAGCCGACATCTTAGTTGGTGTATTTTCTGTGCTGACGGATTTGCGTTTACCACTTGCAGCCATTCTTTAAAATTTTCAAGACGTCCTTTTTGAGCAGCTTTAAGCACAATATCTAACGAAGGTCTCAGAATAAATGCTTCCCTGCGTTAAAGCAGCAATAACTGCTCCCTATCCAGACAATCTCGGGAGAGCTTGTAAAGAACCACCACTCACGCCGCCATCTTGGCCACTCCTCCCTGCTAGCTCTTTACCCTGTGAGCAATCCAGGGGTTTTTATAGGATTTTTTTTACATGGTTTTGCTCCAAAACGGACAGATGTTACATCTGCTGCGCTCCTGAGCGCCTCTCCTTCTGGGTGTAGGAGGGAAATGTCTTCAGCTCCATTTGTTAAAACCGCAGGATGAGTTCAGTTGAATTCTTCTCAGTGTCGGAGCCTCGTCTGCATTAGTTGTGCAGCTGCTCATGTTACGGTCTAGTTAACTTCTGCAGCTTTATTTATTTCCTCAAGATAAACTGCCGGCTCCTCTGTTTAGATTATAAATGGATTAATACAACATCTCTTAAGTTTTCTCTGTTCTTTATGTAATAGTCAGAAAGACTCATTTAGTTCATGAGATGATTTTCAGAAAGGATTTTTTATTGACTGATTTTAGTTTTCTCTGCAATGAACTGTTTACATAAAATCCATCCACCTTATTCTGAGCCCCCAGGAGGCTTTGCTTGATTTATGGGCGCAACTTCCACCACAAACCGGAACCGCCTTTAGTTTACATGTTGTAAAATTCAGCTTGTTCTAAAGCAGAACTCACAATAAACTCAAAGGGTTCTACTACAGGAAATCAGGTAAAATATGTTACCTCATTTAATTTGATAAGAAAATAAATATCCAACCAGTCCATATAAAATTTGTTAATTTTTAGCAACAATGATTTCAATACTAAGAAATAATAATAGTTATTCTGATAAATACAACAATAACCAATAATCTCTCAAAAATAATTATAGGTTAGATATAAATCACTCATTTTAAGCCTGCAAAAACCTTAAATAATTAAATGTCCAAATATTCCTGTTCTTCTTTAAGGAGAATGATGTCCGCAACAGAATCCCATATTCTCAAAAACAAATCAAAGTTCCTGGAAACCTTCTCCGTTGTAATCCAAAGTCCCGATCCAAAATGAAAAATCCAAACCGTCAAACCCCCCAAAAAAAGATGAGAAAAAAAGAGTGGTACCACCAAAAATCCCCAACAAGAAAAGTAAGTCCAGATCTCACCTGGAGCGTCTTTCTTCCCCTCGGTGGCGTCCTCTTGTACCGGGCGGCGTTTCCTGGGTGCAAACTCCGATCCAGTTCCTAATGCTCGATCTGCGGCACTTTGATCGCTGTTTTATGTCTTTTTAAAAATGTTTACTTGTTTTAAACGTTCAATCAAGTCGAAACTCCCGCTGCACAGATCTGACGGTGAGCGTCTTCCTCTCTGGTTGGCCGCTGCACACGCCCCTTTTTAACAGTTTTACCCAAATCAGTTATAAACGGTGGAAATTCGGAATAATTTTTAACAATGAAATCACAGCAACTCATACAGAACAGATACATTTACTTTTTAATGTATTTATTCAGAATAAAACAAAACATAGTGATTGTTACAATGTTAGCAACTCGCTAACCGACTTTCGTCAGAGCTTATAAAATATGTGGGAACAGCAGCTACCAAAGCTTAAATGTGACAATATTGTTTTACCGCTACAGCTAATGAGGGATGGCGACCTGAAGAAATGGCCGCCCTTCTTCAGGTCGCACTAGCATAGTTAGCTTCTTCACTGACTTAGTTGCTTCGGATGCAGATGCAGCTTTTCTGCCCTGAGCTTTCTGAAACAATGAAATGATGACATGAAGCATTTTTGATTCTCTGTTCAAGTTTAGAATTTTTAACCAAATTCTTTTTGTTTCCTTATGTGACCTTGGGTACAGCTTTGTTATGTGTGGAGAACCTTAAATCCTCTTTTTACCAGATCACACATATATGGAAGATGCTATGACAGAGCACAGCGTCTTCCATACAGGTAAAAGCCAGTAAATTAGAATATTTTGAAAAACTTGATTTATTTCAGTAATTGCATTCAAAAGGTGTAACTTGTACATCATATTTATTCATTGCACACAGACTGATGCATTCAAATGTTTATTTCATTTAATTTTGATGATTTGAAGTGGCAACAAATGAAAATCCAAAATTCCATGTGTCACAAAATTAGAATATTACTTAAGGCTAATACAAAAAAGGGATTATTTAGAAATGTTGGCCAACTGAAAAGTATGAAAATGAAAAATATGAGCATGTACAATACTCAATACTTGGTTGGAGCTCCTTTTGCCTCAATTACTGCATTAATGCGGCGTGGCATGGAGTCGATGAGTTTCTGGCACTGCTCAGGTGTTATGAGAGCCCAGGTTGCTCTGATAGTGGCCTTCAACTCTTCTGCGTTTTTGGGTCTGGCATTCTGCATCTTCCTTTTCACAATACCCCACAGATTTTCTATGGGGCTAAGGTCAGGGGAGTTGGCTGGCCAATTTAGAACAGAAATACCATGGTCCGTAAACCAGGCACGGGTAGATTTTGCGCTGTGTGCAGGCGCCAAGTCCTGTTGGAACCTGAAATCTCCATCTCCATAGAGCAGGTCAGCAGCAGGGAAGCATGAAGTGCTCTAAAACTTGCTGGTAGACGGCTGCGTTGACCCTGGATCTCAGGAAACAGAGTGGACCGACACCAGCAGATGACATGGCACCCCAAACCATCACTGATGGTGGAAACTTTACACTAGACTTCAGGCAACGTGGATCCTGTGCCTCTCCTGTCTTCCTCCAGACTCTGGGACCTCGATTTCCAAAGGAAATGCAAAATTTGCTTTCGTCAGAAAACATGACTTTGGACCACTCAGCAGCAGTCCAGCTCTTTTTTTCCTTAGCCCAGGTGAGACGCTTTTCGCGCTGTTTCTTGGTCAACAGTGGCTTGACACGAGATATGCGGCAGTTGAAACCCATGTCTTTCAAGCGTCTCTTGGTGGTGGATCTTGAAGCACTGACTCCAGCAGCTGTCCACTCCTTGTGAATCTCCCCCACATTTTTGAATGGGTTTTTTTTCACAATCTTGACTAGGGCGCGGTGATCCCTATCGCTTGTACACTTTTTCTGACCACAGTTTTTCCTTCCCTTTGCCTCTCTATTAATGTGTTTGGACACAGAGCTCTGAGAACAGCCAGCCTCTTCAGCAATAACCTTTTGTGTCTTTCCCTCCTTGTGCAATGTGTCGATGGTCGCCTTTTGGACAGCTGTCAAATCTGAAGTCTTCCCCATGTTTGTGTAGGCTTCAGAACTGGACTGAGAGACCATTTAAAGCCCTTTGCAGGTGTTTTGAGTTAATCAGCTGATTAGTTTGTGGCACCAGGTGTCTTCAAAATTTAACCCTTACACAATATTCTAATTTTGTGACACACGGAATTTTGGATTTTCATTTGTTGCCACTTCAAATCATCAAAATTAAATGAAATAAACATTTGAATGCATCAGTCTGTGTGCAATGAATAAATATGATGTACAAGTTACACCTTTTGAATGCAATTACTGAAATAAATCAAGTTTTTCAAAATATTCTAATTTACTGGCTTTTACCTGTATATGGGCAGGAGGAAGAGTGTGCAGTACCATACATGCAGGACAAGATGCTCCGGCTACACTTATCTGTCGGTAGGCAATGAAAACCACCGCTTTTGTTTTTGGAGGACTTTCAAGACACACCTGCTGCTACCACAAATTAAACCTGGTCTGATTATTAGAGTACAGCCATGAACAGCAACAGTTACCCGAGCTTCACAAGGACATCTTATGACACGTTCCAGTGGAAAGTTGCTCTCTGTACCAGGTTAATGTGTGATTTGGTTCGGTTCTGGTCCAGTGGGCAGATTCTCTGTGTTACGGTCTGGAGTAGCTGCGGTTATTTCTCTGCTGATTTGCAGCGACACTCGGTAACGGAGAACCTGGAGGTTCTGGTTGTGATGGACTAAATAACCATTTTATTTTGTTTTCTAAATAAATGTTGCTGGCCCAAACATAATGATAAAGACTCACATCATGAACTTTATTATTTTTTAAATTCAAATAAAAAATCAAATTCACACCAAGCTAATATTATGTAGTTCTGGTGTTTTACACTGTTGGCACAAACCTGCAGCTCAGATCTCTGACCAGCTTCTCTGCTTTTCTCTTTATTTCTGTCGGTTCTTCAGAGAAACGAGCTGCTAGCAGTGATGCTAACTCACCGTCACTCCGTTACTAAACTCATCGATCGTGTTCCTGTCGCTCTGTGATTAAACTCATAATTACGATAATCTGTACTGAGCAGCTCTCTGATAGCAGACGGTGTGTTAATCAACAAGTTTAACTAAATATTGTATTATAACCGAAAAAAGATGTAACTTCTATCATGAATATAGATGATGGGCGCCGGAAGTAAGACCATAATCATTTCCACAGAAAGCCTCCCAGGAATAGAGTGAATGTCTGCTCATTGCACCAGGCAAGGATATTAATTATAACCTGTAAAATGACGGACAGGCTTAAAATTTTTCTGTCATTAAAAAAAGAAAAAAGTATGATAAATGACCTCTGACCTCCAATGATCAGAGCTGATGAATCAATAATATTCTGACAGGATCATTTGGTTCTGATCAGCAGATCAATAATAATATCAGAAACTCTTTGGTTCTAAATGAATCTCAGCGTTTCTGACTCCTGGTTGGATGGAAGGTTCTGAAGGCTGACGGGTCCAATCTGGTACCAGCAGGGAGTTCATCATGGAGAGGCTGAAGTCCAGGTCCAGTTGGTTCAGAACCATTTAAACAGCAGCAAGTTGGACCAAAGTTCTGCTCAGAGGTCCGATCAATAAAAGAGATGAACCAGATACTAAAACTAGAGCAGAGACTTTAACTAGGCCAGGTGGACTCACAGCGGGTCAAACTCTGGAGACTAAAGACGAGTTTCAGACGGATTCACCTGGATCTGTACAGTAGTTTCTTCCTGGTTCTGGAGTTTTGTAGTTTCTTCCTGGTTCTGTAGTTTCCTCCTGGTTCTGGTCCAAACCAGCAGCAGCTGGACTGACCAAAGGAAGATCCGGCTGTAAGAACCAGAGGAGCTTTGAGGTTTTTAGGAGACATGAAGATTTAAAATAAATTCTGTGATGAACCGGAAGCTGATGGAGGACAGGAGAGACGTCCTCATGTCTGAGTGGACCAATCAGAAGACGGCAGCAGCATTTAGACCAATCAGAAGACGGCAGCAGCATTTAGACCAATCAGAAGACGGCAGCAGCATTTAGACCAGGGGTCGGGAACCTTTTCTACTCAAAGAGCCATTTGGGACCGCCTCCCAATAAAAAGAAAGCACTTGGAGCCACAACCCATTTTGAGGTCATATATATAAAACCTATATGCTATGTACAAAAATCGATACTATGTTGCGTTTATGAAATCAACGAACTGCTGCATAGAACACAAAATTTTATTTCTGCATGGAACAAAACGCATTTTACACTTTGTTGATGCTCAATTTCAAACAAAACACCCTCTGTCTATTTGGGTCTTTGTATTTAAGAAATAAAAATCGAAACTTACCCAACCAGCACTGAAGGAGAAATAGAAACAGAAAGCAGTCACCTGTCCTCCTCTTATTCAGGAGATAAAAATCAAAACCTATCCAACTATTATCCACCGGCACTGAATGAACCAAGCAAACCAAAAAATGCGCAGTCTGCTTCTGTGTCCCATCGCGTGTGTGCGGTCACCTGTCCTCCTGAATAAAAAAAGAAAAAAGACTATTTCACTTAACAATATATAGTTATGTATTTATATTTGTAGATAATCTCCATCTATAAATGGCTTACCATACTTGATTATTTCCTGAGTAGCCACGAAACTGGCACATGTAGTGGAGTTTGCGTCTTAATCCACTTCTTGAAGTGACTCCTGCTCGCTTCTACGGAGCCCTCTAGGGGACATGGGGATTTTCTTTCTTTTGCGTTCCCTCGCAATACTTTTGCGTTCCCTCGCAATACTTTTGCGTTACCTTGCAAAACTGTACTGGTCAGTTATGCAGCATAATTTAACACTGTAAGCCTTTCTTACGGTGGGCGCCGTATTTTCTGCTTTAATATAAGGTTATGTGAGGTTTTTCCATGAATGTTAGTATCTTTTTGTGAAATATCTGAAGTTTTATATCTTTCTTTAGGATAGAAAGGCACCACAAACCTACGATATAAACAGAAACCTTCCGTAAGTAGGAAAGAAATAAAAATACATCCTAATTTGGACTATTTCTGAGTTATTATCGCGGGTAATAAATCATCTGACAGTTTTGACTGTGTCTCTGTTGTGTTCTAGTCTGAATGGTTTAAAGAGCTGCTTTCAGTGCCATCTTAGCCTTAACAGACATAAACATGTAGGAAAAAATAAATCGATTTTCAATCAGTGTTTTGCACCAAACAGTTTTTATTATTAAAAACACAACAAACTAATGATGGTAAAGGACCGCACTGGGTTAACTCTGGAATCTCATCTGTCCGCGTATCAATCAACTCCAGATCATTTCTTTGTTCTGTCACAATTATCGATTTATTCCATTTTGATTATCAGGCTCCAAACTTTGCAAGGACTGACCGCCCCGCTCACCGCTTCCTCATACACACAAAACCAGTATCCTTTCCATTCATACCTGGTGACGTCACGTTGACACACCTAAGTGTCAAAGCCTCCTGCTGCTGTCATATCAATAATTACTTATTTCATTTATATTGCTCTTACAGAGCCTCAGTGAAAACTTGTTTATTATTATTGCATACTGTACTGCGTAACTGACCAGTACAGTATTGCGAGGGAACGCAAAAGTTTTGCGAGGGAAAGCAAAAGAAAGATAATCCCCCATGTCCCCTAGGGGCCTCCGTACGCTTCAGCCTTTCGCATCAGCTCCGAAACGGCCTTTTTTCTCTCCTCTCCCTCGAGATATTTTTTTAGCAAAGACAGAGTGTTTGCTCTTGAAATGTCTTTCAACATTTGACTTCTTGTTGTTTGCCAGTCTGTCGCCACATATTAAGCAGACTGGTGAACCAGTTTCACCAGCGGTGAAACAAAATGATCTGTCCACGTAGCATTAAATGTTCTGCCATCTTCAGAATGTTTCCTTTTCTTGGATTTATTCATGATGTATCTTCCAGGCAAGGATCAAAAAGTCAATAAATCAGTGCGCTAAAAAAACGCGGTCTGCCAGACATGTGGGGTTCACCAGGAAAGCCTGTCGCACATCGGCGGACATGACGTATATTTTGGGTGCTAAAAATGTTCAAAACTTTTGTTTTAATGTTACAAGTTTACCATAATCTTCAGATTTAGAAATTTATTTTAAAATGATTTTAATTTATAATTTTTTAATGATTTAATTTTAATAAAATATTCTATTTCCCAAAGTCACTGGGAGCCACAACAGAAGGATGAAAGAGCCACACGGGGCTCCGGAGCCATTGGTTGGGGACCCCTGATTTAGACCAATCAGAAGACGGCAGCAGCATTTAGACCAATCAGAAGACGGTGGCAGATCAAGGGTCACCAACACGGTCCCCGCGGGCCCCCGGTCGCCCGAGGGGACCTTGTCAGTTGCATGTCCTAAAAATAGCCATTGTCATTAGGGAGCACTGCCAAAAAAAATTTTAATTAAATGTTTTTACATTGAAGTAATATCATTTGTTTATATTTAGAATAAAAAAAGTACATTATGAAAACATTTAAAATAAATGGCTTTATGTATAAAACTCTTTTCTAGGGTTAAAGTTCAGAATTTTGCGCAGCGCCTGCAGCTGTACCCACTCTGCATACCTTGAGATTTTCCTTTAAGTAATAAAAGAAAAGAATCATTTCTGGAATTTTTACTATCCAACCCAAGTACAACATCTTGTACTTGGCGCACATCAGTGTGAGTCTGTGGGGTCAAAGGGCAGGCCAAAGCTTAAATCTTATTGGTCAGTTTGCTTTAGTTTATTTGGTGGCTTGGTGCTTTTTCTAAGCTAAAAATGAAAGATCAGAGTTTGAACCTCCCGTAGTTCTAAGAGGACGTTTGGATCCCAGCTGAGCTTTTTACTGTGTCGGTTCTGGCGGGTCGCCTGTTGGCTGACATCTGCTGCTCCTACTGAGCGTCTCAGACTGAGGCTTAAACAATTTAATCTAGTCAAAATGTCCCAAAAGAGTAGAAATTAAGTGAACATTGTTGCTTCACCTTCTCTCCTCTGGACAGAACCTGAACCTGGTTCTTAATCGATTCCTAATGAGTCAGACTGAAAGTGTCATGGAGTCACTGAACAGCCTGGTGATATTAACACTGACATGAAGAATAATATTGAAGAAGTAAATATATTAAATCTAATTAAAAACATAAATAAGTTCCTTACTGTTCTGCTCTGTTAAATATATTTATTCTTAGTACTAGATGTGATCTCAACAAACTCATGGCACTTCAACAATATTATTTTACCTTTTATCTGAAAACAGTGTCTGATTCTTGCCACACATTCCTCTGTATTAATTATTGCTAAAATGGTCTTGCCATACAGTCCTCTGTATTAATTATTGCTAAAATGGTCTTGCCATACAGGTTTATTTCTCTGCATTTACTTTAGTTTTTTCTGCCCCTTTTCCTCTGGTTCTACTTCAGCAGCTCGGTTCTATTCAGAGTGACCGCGTTTCCACCGGCTGCCTCGGTTCTGCAGCAGGGTGCCGCCCCCTGGTGGTGGGGGGTATAGCGCCCTGCCTCCGGGCGCCATGAGCTGTACTTCGTTAGTATGTGACCTAATACGAGTTGTTTTTCTGAGACAAGAGAAGAAAAGAGAGCTGAGCTATTTTTTATAGCCTGATGGTGATTTTTCTGAGACTTCAAGAAAATGTGCAGTGGGAAGAAAGCTGCTGCCGCTAAATATTGAAATCCAAAGCAAAGAAAAGCATCTTTTAGTTCACGGCTTGTTTGTATCTTCCATCACTTCCATGTTGCAGCGAGTTTGAAAAGCAGCGCCTTCGTTTTTCTTCTGTCCTTGCTGCTCCGTCTGACCACGCCCTTAGCCAGTCAGGGAACAGGAGCCAAGTTTGACCCACCAGCTTTGGTGGGTCCGAATAAAAGCCAGTGGAAAATCTCTGAAAGCGCCGAGCCGGTAGAAAAGGGGCATTTAGTTTATTCTTGCATTTTGTTCTTCATTCATTTCCATTTAGTTTTTTTTGATTAGTTTTATCCTCTCTTGGTTTATTGTTATTAGTTTCATTCCTGTTGCTAGGTTTATTTAATCGTCTTATTGATGCTCACCAGCAGTAAAATTCACTCATCATGTTTTTCACCTGCTGCTTAATCATCATGAGTTTTTCACTCAGATTGATGTTTCAGCGCCGGATTCTCTGATCCTGATTCACATCTAGTTTGTTACTCCGTTCTGCGTCCCGGTTCTCCTGTTTCAGAGTTTTGTGCTACATGTGCGTTTTGTTTTTTTTGTTTTTTTACCCCCTATGGTGCGGCGCGGTCATATTGATGGAAAAAGGCAGACTGACCTTAACCTTTTTAAAACAACGGAAAAGATCCCAGTATACTGATTAAATTAAAAAGTGCTGTGTTGCTGCCGTTTCATACCGGATCACTGTCAGCACCGATGTTAACTATAAAATGAACTCTGTGGTATCATCCATGGAAGGATTATTATTAATTTTTTTGTTTAATTGGTTCATTTTTCTGAGAGATTCACAGTGAGGGTAACGTGATTTTAGTAATTACATCAGAGCGATATTTCCTTGTCTTTCCATGGAAGCTGCAGCATCCAGACGGACAATAAAACACTTTTAATAAAGTTGCTGCTTTGACATAATCACAGCACTGCCAAAATATGTACAAAAACCCTCAATAAAACATAAAATATGTGAAAATCAGACACAAGTAAATCACAGCAGCGCCATCAGCTGGAGTAACACTGAACTGATGGTGAAGCTACCAGTAGCAGGAGAAGCTACAAACACTGAAGATAATAAGAGCTGCCATCGATGCGCTGCAGCCAAATATGTTTTAATGTTACACAATACAGTTTTAGCAAAGGAGGGATTAGGATTATCCAAACCAAATATGTTATAAATCTGGATCTTCATAAATGGTTGCAATTATTAATAATTATAATAGTTTATTAATAAAATGAATTGTTTAGCTTAAGGGGAACCAGAAATGAACTCTGGAGCCAAAACTCTGATTTTCTCTAAATGTAAACTAAAAAGCCACCAAGCTGATTATGAACCATAATCAGAATTTTTCTAATGAAATATTGACCAATATTTTGACTTGTAACGATGGCAAAATGTAAAGTTTCTGGTTTCCTGTGTGGTGATTTTATGACTTTGTGTTTTTATGATGTGAATCACTTTGAATATAAAAAATATTAAACCTTCAGCAGGTTTAACTTTGGGTATGAAAATTATTATAATTACTTATGGAAAATTATTAACTAGTAATTTAGATCAGAAATGACTTCATTCCTTGTAGAGAAAATTATATTTTACAGCCAAAGAGTTCAGTCTGTTATTTCTAAAACCGAGGTTTTCTAACTGGAGGGATAAACTCAGTTCTGGTTTATCTTCAGGATCTACATGTGGAATAAACAGAAACATATTTAAATATACAAGTTTATTAACAAAGGAAACTAAATTTAAACATTTTATTCAACCAACTCATTAAGCTAACACACAATTAAAACTACTGAGATTAAAATATGAAACTAAAATTACTTTAGATAAAAACTGAAGCATTAAAATAATTCAGTGATGTCATAGTGATGTCATAGTGATGTCATAGTTCAGTATTAATGGTGAATATTGAGAACCAGCTTTAATTCATGGGGAATGTGCTAATTAGTTATTACTAATTCAAAATATGTTTATTTTTAAACTGGATCACCAGAAATGTTCAATAATAAAACCTCATTAAAAGGAAGTAATTTTTACTGGAAGAGAATCAATAACTTTAGTAAATGCAGACGTTGTTTCCAGTTCACACTGGGAGGAAACTGATGATCTGATTTTTCTTTTCCTTCCATAAATGATCTCATAACAACAGGCCCGTCTGCTGGTGGACGAGGTCAAGATGTTTCTAACGTAGAGCAGGAGGATTCAGTTCAAACCTTCAGCTGTCCAGGCAGAAAAATATTTATGAGGCCAAAGTCCAACGATTTAATGTGATAAATAAATATTTATTGTAGCTACATATTTATATCTGTCGTTGATTTGACTATAAAATGAAATAAATTCAGCTTTATTCAAATACTTGTTTCATTTTGATAACATATCAAATAAGAAGTAAAACATGAAACTGTTTATGTTCACAAATGACTTAAAAAAAGAAATTGAGTTAAAGTTTGATTTATATTTTTATGTTTCATATCTGGACTCAACATCTCAGAATATTTCAATAATTTAAATGCAAGGCTCTGATTGGTTGAGCCTCACAGCCAAACATGGTCCAGACCTGCTAGGCTGCTTGATTTGGACTCGGAAAGTTGAATCAGAACCATTTGGATCCAGAAAGTAAACGGATCAGTTCTGATAAAAATCTTTCTCCAGCTCATCCTGAGTCAAAATGTCTTTATTTATTAGCAGCTTTATTTACTTTATTTTCTCACAAAGTTTTTCTGCTAAGAAACTTTTGAGCAAAACATGAAATATGTAAAGTAGCTTTTCAAAATAAGAGTCACAAAATAAAGCACCATAATGAAATGAATAGATGATGATGAAATCAATAAATCCTGAAATAAATAAAATAAAAAGGTAAAAATGTCTGGGGACATTTATTTGTTTCATATAATATTTATTGATATTTATTTATATAATCTTGAATAAAAGAACATCAACACTGATTTAATATCTGATTTAGACAGAACCAGCTGAGTCCAGAACCGGTTCTGGTTCTATCAGCTCCTCATCCTGACCTTCTATCAATATCAACCAATCAGAATCAGGATGACCTGATCAGATCATGTTCTGGTTACCAGGGCAACCAGCTCCACCAATCAGATCTCTTGTGGTCAAACTCTGAGTCAACCAGGTTTCCTGTCTGTTAATGAAACTCAGATTTAATGGAAAATCATCTGATTATGAAAATATTCTGTTATTATAACTCATCCGTCTTCATTTGTCTCCACAGAACCGTTTCCAGTCTGGGCCACAGTTCTACTGGTTCTACTGGTTGCTGCTGCAATTTATTACTTGTTCCATTGGAGTCCAAGTGAGTCTCTAGAACTGCATTACCCATAATGCCTTTGGTCAGTGTCTGCTCTCTTCCAGAGCAGGACTGAAGAGAAGAACCTCGCTGCAGCAAACAGGAAGGGGCGGGACGGACCGCTGTCAGTCTCAGACCTTTTTTGGAAATGGGACCATTGCACTCCGGAAGTGAAGGGGGCGCTATTTCCTATGTTATCCGCAGCCTCCAGTTTTTATTTTCTTTTGAAATCTGTGATATATTTTCACCTTTAGGAAGGATTTTCACTCTCAGCATGTATTTAAACTTCTCTCTCTTTCATTTACTTCAGCTCAGCTCACAGTTTTAACAGATTCTGTAGCTTTCTTCTAAATCTGCTCCTTAGTTGCATCTTTTCAGGCCTGCTACTGCCTCTAGTGGCGTGTGGGTGGTAACACAACTAATATAATTACATTATTAAATCAGAATAGCACAAAGTCTTAATTATTTTTTAATTTTTCATTTTCTTAAGGATGTAGAGTTTATTAAATTACCTGAAAGTGATTCCAGTTTCTCTCGATGGCCAACCTGTTGAAACTGAGGCTAATATTAAATACTTTGGGTCGTTCTTTGGGTCAGCTCAACTTTGCTGAAAACACTGATTATATTTTTAAGAAATGTTTTCAGAGACTCTATATTTTAAGGAGACCCAGAGATCTTGGGGTTTCCCAACTAGAGCTTGTGTAGAAGACAATGTTGACGATGTTAACTTTTCCTCTCATTGGCTGGTTTGGTCACATGAGCTGCAGAATAACAGACAAACTTTTAAAATACTTTGAATGGCAGGTAAAACGACTCTGTCTCAACTGTTTGCTGAAAAAACATGGAAGACGTAGAAATATTTCATCAGAGAGAATTAATTCTCTATTACAGTAGCTCCTGGTGCATTGTGGGTCAGCAGCTCCTGGTGCATTGTGGGTCATCAGCTCCTGGTGCATTGTGGGCCAGCAGCTTGAGGACAAACAGGTGAGGATGGAGCAGAACTTGGTGTGTTGCTGCAGGCAGCAGCTGGTTCCACTTGGGACATGGACACATGTCTCTGTCCTCAGAGAGTCCAGGAGACACAGAGACAGGGAGGAGACATCAGAGCTGCTGCTGTCTGTCCAACTCATCTTGTCCATCTTGTCCTCTGTTGTCTCTCAGTCCAACAGGTGGAGGTGGAACCAGGGAGGGAGTCTGTCCTGCTGCTCTTAAAAGTCCCACGCTGCCTGTGGTTCTGTAAATACAGAATCTTCCAGCATGTGGCTAAAGTGGAGTGGAAGGACGAATACAACAGGACGGTCCATGTGTATCCGAACGGTTCTGATCAGTCTGGAGAACAGGACCTGATCTACAGAACCAGAACCAAGATGGATGAAAACCTGCTGAAGACTGGAGACCTCAGTCTGACTCTAAAGTGGCCCACTGAGAGAGACGAGAAAATCTTCACCTGCAGAGTCTATAACAGGAAGGGAGAAAAACTGATGGAGAAACACGTCTGGCTAAAGGTCAAAGGTCAGTGACTTAAATGTACTTTTAGACGCAAACCAGAGGAACTGTTTGGATCAGAACCAGTTCCATCTTTTCCTTCTGTTTGAACTGGATCGGTTCTGGTTCTGGTCGGCTCTCATTGACCAGTTGACATTGACATTTAGCTGGTTCTGGTTCTGAACCATTGAACCCATGACCTTCATCAGAACCCTGGATCCCTTCAGAACCAGGCATCAGAGGTCCAGAACCTCCAGGTCCAGGTGTAGGTTCTGGATCTCTGCTCGGCTCCAGAACCAGCAGGTCCAGTAGCTCCATCAACCTGTCCAGAACTCAGAGCTTCATGTCCATGTGGACTGAAGGATGTCCTCATGTGGGACAGAACCAGAACCAAGACAGAACCGGCCTCAGTCCAACTGGACCTTCTGTCTCCAACAGACGACAGGAAGTCCTGAAGTTCTGCTTCCTGTCCTCTGCTGGTCTCCATGGAGACGTGTCCTCGTCTTTCTGCCAGTCTGGGTCCAACTGGAGACGAATGATGGACAGAAGCAGCTGGACACAGAGTCCAACTGCTGCTGGGGACAGTCTGCAGCTTCCTGCTGTCCTCACTGAGGACATTCTGTCCACCTGCTGCTGGTTGGACACAGCAGAGACACCAGTGGAGACATGGGACACATTTAGACTGGAACCAGTCCAACATGTTGGACCTTCATCCAGTCAGAGGAAATGTCCTCAGAGCTGCTGCTGTCTGTCCAACTCATCTGGTCCTCTGTTGTCTCTCAGTCCTACAGGTGGTGGTGGAATCAGGGGTGGAGTCTGTCCTGCTGCCCTGGAGAACCACAGAGGATCTGGATGGGGACGTTAAGGTGGAGTGGAAGGACGGAGACAACAGGACGGTCCATGTGTATCAGAACGGTTCTGATCAGCCTGGAGAACAGGACGAGTTCTACAGAACCAGAACCAAGATGGATGAAAACCTGCTGAGGACTAAAGACCTCAGTCTGACTCTGAATCGGCCCACTGAGAGAGACAGAGGGATCTTTACCTGCATCGTCTATAACAAAGCTGGAGACATCCTGATGAAGAAACAAATTAATCTGAAGGTCGAAGGTCAGTGGTTTAAATGTATTTTTCCAATCAGCCTTTTGGTTCTAATCAATAGTGATGGTTGTCTGATTAGAAGGTCAAAGGTCAATGTGATGTAATGAGTGATGAAGATGAGGAAGCAGAGCAGGAGGAAGAGGTCCAGGACAGACGGGGACCAGAGTCCAACTGCTGCTGGGGACAGTCTGCAGCTTCCTGCTGTCCTCACTGAGGACATTCTGTCCACCTGCTGCTGGTTGGACACAGCAGAGACACCAGTGGAGACATGGGACACATTTAGACTGGAACCAGTCCAACATGTTGGACCTTCATCCAGTCAGAGGAAATGTCCTCAGAGCTGCTGCTGTCTGTCCAACTCATCTGGTCCTCTGTTGTCTCTCAGTCCTACAACAGGTGGAGGTGGAATCAGGGAAGGAGTCTGTCCTGCTGCCCTGCAGAACCAGAGAGGATCTGGATGGAGACGTTAAGGTGGAGTGGAAGGACAGATTCGACAGGACGGTCCATGTGTATCAGAACGGTTCTGATCAGCCTGGAGAACAGGACGAGTTCTACAGAACCAGAACCAAGATGGATGAAAACCTGCTGAAGAATAAAAACCTCAGTCTGACTCTGAGTCGGCCCACTAGGAGAGACGAAGGGATCTTTTCCTGCATCGTCTTCAACAGAGACGGAGACATCCTGATGGTGAGACGAATTTGGCTCGATGTCGAAGGTCAGTAGTTTAAATGTATTTTTCCAATCAGCTGATTGGTTCTAATCAATAGAGATGGTTGACTGGTTAGAAGGTCAAAGGTCAATGTGATGTAATGAGTGATGAAGATGAGGAAGCAGAGCAGGAGGAAGAGGTCCAGGACAGACGGGGACCAGAGTCCATCTGCTGCTGGGGACAGTCTGCAGCTTCCTGCTGTCCTCACTGAGGACATTCTGTCCACCTGCTGCTGGTTGGACACAGCAGAGACACCAGTGGAGACATGGGACACCTTTAGACTGGAACCAGTCCAACATGTTGGACCTTCATCCAGTCAGAGGAAATGTCCTCAGAGCTGCTGCTGTCTGTCCAACTCATCTTGTCCTCTGTTGTCTCTCAGTCCAACAGGTGGAGGTGGAATCAGGGGTGGAGTCTGTCCTGCTGCCCTGCAGAACCACAGAGAATCTGGATGGAGACGTTAAGGTGGAGTGGAAGGACAGATTCGACAGGACGGTCCATGTGTATCAGAACGGTTCTGATCAGCCTAGAGAACAGAACCAGATCTACAGAACCAGAACCAAGATGGATGAAAACCTGCTGAAGACTAAAAACCTCAGTCTGACTCTGAGACGGCCCAGAGGTGAAGACAGGGGGACCTTTACCTGCAGCCTTTACAACAGGAATGGAGACGTCCTGATGATGAAAGACGTCTGGCTATGGGTCAAAGGTCAGTGGTATAAATGTACTTTTAGAGCTGAAAGAGAGGAACTGTTTGGATCAGAACCAGTTTCATCTTTTCTCTTTGTTTGAACTGGATCGGTTCTGGTTCTGGTCGGTTCTCATTGAGTAGTTGACATTGACATTTAACTGGTTCTGGTTCTGAACCATTTAACCCATGACCTTCATCAGAACCCTGGATCCCTTCAGAACCAGGCATCAGAGGTCCAGAACCTCCAGGTGTAGGTTCTGGATCTCTGCTCGGCTCCAGAACCAGCAGGTCCAGTAGCTCCATCAACCCGTCCAGAACTCAGAGCTTCATGTCCATGTGGACTGAAGGACGTCCTCATGTGGGACAGAACCAGAACCCAGACAGAACCGGCTTCAGTCCAACTGGACCTTCTGTCTCCAACAGATGACAGGAAGTCCTGAAGTTCTGCTTCCTGTCCTCTGCTGGTCTCCATGGAGACGTGTCCTCGTCTTTCTGCCAGTCTGTGTCCAACTGGAGACGAATGATGGACAGAAGCAGCTGGACACAGAGTCCAACTGCTGCTGGGGACAGTCTGCAGCTTCCTGCTGTCCTCACTGAGGACATTCTGTCCACCTGCTGCTGGTTGGACACAGCAGAGACACCAGTGGAGACATGGGACACATTTAGACTGGAACCAGTCCAACATGTTGGACCTTCATCCAGTCAGAGGAAATGTCCTCAGAGCTGCTGCTGTCTGTCCAACTCATCTGGTCCTCTGTTGTCTCTCAGTCCCAGAGGTGGAGGTGGAAACAGGGGAGGAGTCTGTCCTGCTGCCCTGGAGAACCAGAGAGAATCTGGATGGAGACGTTAAGGTGGAGTGGAAGTACATGGACAACAGGACGGTCCATGTGTATCAGAACGGTTCTGATCAGCCTAGAGAACAGAACCAGATCTACAGAACCAGAACCAAGATGGATGAAAACCTGCTGAAGAATAAAAACCTCAGTCTGACTCTGAGATGGCCCACTGGGAGAGACGGAGGGATCTTCACCTGCAGCGTCTACAACAGAGACGGAGTCATGCTGATGAAGAAACAAATTAATCTGAAGGTCAAAGGTCAGTGGTTTAAATGTATTTTTCCTATCAGCTGATTGGTTCTGATCAATAGTGATGGTTGACTGATTAGAAGGTCAAAGGTCAATGTGATATAATGAGTGATGAAGATGAGGAAGCAGAGCAGGAGGAAGAGGTCCAGGACAGACGGGGACCAGAGTCCAACTGCTGCTGGGGACAGTCTGCAGCTTCCTGCTGTCCTCACTGAGGACATTCTGTCCACCTGCTGCTGGTTGGACACAGCAGAGACACCAGTGGAGACATGGGGCACATTTAGACTGGAACCAGTCCAACATGTTGGACCTTCATCCAGTCAGAGGAAATGTCCTCAGATCTGCTGCTGTCTGTCCAACTCATCTGGTCCTCTGTTGTCTCTCAGCCCTACAGGTGGAGGTGGAAACAGGGGAGGAGTCTGTCCTGTTGCCCTGGAGAATCACAGAGAATCTGGATGGAGACGTTAAGGTGGAGTGGAAGGACAAAGACGACAGGACGGTCCATGTGTATCAGAACGGTTCTGATCAGCCTGGAGAACAGAACCAGTTCTACAGAACCAGAACCAAGATGGATGAAAACCTGCTGGAGAATAAAGACCTCAGTCTGACTCTGAATCGGCCCACTGAGAGAGACAGAGGGATCTACACCTGCAGCGTCTACAGAGACGGAGTCGTCCTGATGAAGAAAGATGTTGTGCTCTGGGTCGAAGGTCAGTGGTTTAAATATATTTTTCATATCAGCTGATTGGTTCTGATCAATAGTGATGGTTTTCTGATTAGAAGGTCAAAGGTCAATGTGATGAAGATGAGGAAGCAGAGCAGGAGGAAGAGGTCCAGGCTGGTTCTGGTTGGTTCTCCCAGAAGAACCTTCTGGTTCTGGTTCTGGTTCTGTTAGTAGGAAGAGATGAACCAGAGGAAAGAAAACGGTAAAAAGAGGAGAGAGAGCAGCTGGAAGGACAACCAGGAAGGTAGAGAGAGAATCATCAGGTTCTGGGAAGTTCTGCCTCCATCCTTCTCCACCCAGACAGAATAAATCCTCCACCTCACTGAGGACGTTCACCATGAATCAGGATTTAATCAGGACTTCAGGCTCTGATCAATAAGCAGCATTGATCAATACTCAATAGTTGGGCTTTGTTCTGTAATTGACGGGTTGCCAGTTCTGATCCGGCTCAGTCTGTCTCAGCTGTTGTCCTTTGACTAGACCGTTCTCCACTTTGCTCTGTCAGACTGATGCTAATGTGTTGTAGCTACCAGAGCAGCTGTAGCTACTGCAGTAGCTCAGCACTTCATTGGGTGAATGAATGAATGAATGAATGAATGAATGTAGAGAGAAAAGCTCTGCAGTCTGAGGACTGGATGAGTTCAGATTCATGGAGTCATTGACCAACATCTGGTTGATCCTGATGCTGCTGGATTGTCTCTAACTGTCCTCTGTCTCCTCAGCAGGGACAGACCGGGTCCAACCAGAGGACACCAGGACCGGAAGCAACTCTATTGATCAGCCTCTACTGGGTGATCAATTAGTCTGATCAGGTTGATCAATCTATGATTATTGATCCAGCCAGACTTTGGATCAGAGCCGATCTCAGTGAAGGTTCTGATGGACCAACAGAGGACACTTCCTGGTCCTCTGGTCCAGTCTGCAGCCTCTTATTGATCACTATTGATTATTGATGACAGAATGAAGATCTGAAGGAACCAGTTCATGACTGGAACTGGAACTGGTTTGGATCCATCAGGGAGGAGAACAGTTCAGTTTGACCCAGGACCTCATCATCATCATCATCATCTTCATCATCATCTTCATCCTTTTTCTCTTCAAACCCAAAAATCTCTGAATTTTTTGCTTCCAGTCCAGAATTTGGATCTTTAGTTTAGAGCTGCACTGATTGTAATTTTCTGGCCGATTATAAATCTTTAAAATTTGACCTGCTGGTTCTAATTTTGGCCTTTTTTTCTGAAATGTTGCTGCATATCAGGAGAAAGTTGCTGAGTTGCCAACAGACTGACTGCAAACATTGAGTTCTGACCCGGTGGGCCGGTCTGCCAGTCAAACGTCTCTCTGATTTCTAGACCTTCGCTGAGGAAGAGAAAATCGTCTTCATGTCTAAATATCGGCTGATATTTCAGGAAATCAGCTCAGATAAAATGACTGGCAGAGAAATTGTTGCACCAAAGAAAACCTGGAAATATTTTGTTCCTTTATGGTTCATGTAAAGTCCAGTTACACTTATTGCATTTATTAATCTTTATTACATTATAATGCAGATTATTCTAGTCCTGGATTATAATCTAACTCTGACAATCATCCTAAAGTGTCCATCTGGTTTCTATATGAATCCTGCCTTATTAATGTTTTCATTATAAATAATAGAAGCTTCTTTATTTCACTTTTTTATTTTAGACACAATTTGATTGTAAAAGTGAAAACCTACTAACACCATAAACTGTTATTTTATAAAATACAGAATTTGAACATAGTTCCAGATTTCTGATCACTAAATGTTTTCATTTCTGACTGAAATATATTTTATGCCTCATTTTATCCATTTGTTACATTTTGCTTTCATGTTAATGTGAATTTAAAGACAAAACTTTGAATTTTAAACCTCCAGAATGAAGATCTAATTTATTACCAAAAGATCATGAAATAATTTGATCACTAATATAATTATTCAATATATTTAGTCAGACATCAGCTGAAGCTCTAGAATGAGTTTTTCTATACATGTTACTATTTACAGTGTTCATATTCTATGCTTGTATATCTACTATAATGATATTTCATGCTTGTATTTTTTATTATGAATTTTTAGATTTATTTTACATTTTCTCGGCGCTTTAAGGCTGAATGAATCTGATTCTCTGGTTTCTGAGTTTTTCTCTGCTGGTTTTATTTTCAGTCAGGATGAAAAAATATTTTTTATTTTAAATCTGGATGTTTCCTGAATCTGCAGAATCAAATTGAGAATCATTTGAATTATTGATCCCTAATAACAGATGAACTGATTGGTACTGAAGGTTAATCAATATTTATTTAATCATAAATATCTATTTCACTGGCTGGAATCCATGGATATACAGAGTTTTTATTAATTTGGCTGGAAAATAACGTTTTATTTTCAGACCAAATCAGTTTCCAGATTTTATAGATTTTTTTAGTTTAAAATGAAAACAGAAAATATTTTCAAAACTTTGTTTTCTTTACTGATTTATTTCGTCCCTTCAGGGAGTCGACCTGAATCCAAACTAAAACATCCTGGTTGGTCCTGATTTCACTCTGAACTACAGAAAACCAAAAAAAATCCAGATTTTCCAAAAATTAAATCCTCAAACAGAAACTCAGTAAGTTTGATACTTTTTCATTTTTTTCTTTAAATGCCAGTTTTAGTTTTTAAACTCATTTTCAGGTGAATTTTATTTGTTTCTGCCAGGTTTTGTTAAACATGTTTGCTAAAATGCCAAAATGTGCTTAATAACAATAAAACGTGATAATAAGCTAAAAACTTCCGTCTGTTTTGTGTTTGAATTCATTTTTATTTCGTTTTTCCAGGATCGTCTTGCAGTGACTCTTTTAAATCAGGTTCTTAAATCATTTTCTTGACTTTTCATCCCATTTTAAACTGCAGAGTAAAAATATCTCTAACACTTTATTAGTTCTGTTGATTTCAGGCTGATTCTGTTTTCACACAAACTTCAGACTTTCTCATATTTATTAAAATCAGCTCTTGCTGCTGCATCCTTGTGATGAAAACGTTCCCAGAAAGTCGTTCCTTCTGGTCTCTCCAGGCCAAAGTCAAACTGTCCCAGGTTGAACTGAAGCTGGAGACGTTTTCCTCCAGTCTGGCTGCTTTAGTATCTTCATATTTAGGAGTTTTGTGTTTCTCTGTGACGTTTCTGCTCAACGTTCATAATCAGCTCCAACTTTAAGCTCCAACACCAAACAACACATTTTACTCTCTTCTGCAGGAACCAATCTTCATTGTCTCTGTTTCCATCCAGCTGCAAACAGTGAGACACAATAAACATCCTGGAGCTTCACAGTGACAATAATTACAGCCAAATGAAAACTTTATATTAATTTAGAGTTTAGTATCAATAAACATCCATCATGCAGATTATGTTAAAAAAAACACATTTTAGGAAAAACATCTTTATTTAGAAAACATTTATGAAACAGCAACACAAAACATTTGATACAAAATTAAAGGAGAAACATTAAAGTAACAAAAACATTTAATAGAAATAAACAAATGTTCAAATATATTAAAATATACATTTAAATCTTTCAGGGGTCAAAGTTCAGACTGGATCTCTGCCTGGGATCATTTATGGTCTGAACAAATTGATACACGTTTCCATGTTGTTGGTCTCATCCTGCAACCAGTTCTACAGATGGAACTGGTTCTACAGACGGAACCGGGTTTCGGGTCGATCTTCCTGTTCCTGTAGAGAAGAACCGGATCCAACTCCAGATCAGTTCTGCTGAAACAGATCCATTCTCTGCTCCACATGGCAGACTGATGATCTGATCATCAGGAGAGGAAACAACAGGACACAGAGGTCAAAGGTCAAAACATTTAAAATAACATTAATTTACTTTGTTAAACTGGTTTGTAACTGAATCAATAATTGACAATAAAAATTAAAACTCTTCATCCAAACTATCAACAATGAAACTAAAATAATTTCCTGGTTGAATTAATCAGATCTTCATGTTCTGACACCAGGCTGTACTTGACCTTTGACCTTACAGACTTGCTGCTAGCTTAACAGAGTTTCACATCCTGGCTGCACCTTACGTTGCTTATGTCAGTGCTGCCTTCAATGAGTGTGGGAGATGTCGGTATCAGAGACCCGACTGGACCAGTTCTGATCAGGTGAGTCTCTCTGTTCCTCCATGTGAACCTGAATCAGTAAAACTGTTTTCCAGCTAAAATCAGGTCAGTTTAACTTCCTGATGTTTCCAGGTTGGACCTTTACATTCCTGCTGCAGTTATCAGATCAGAATGTAAAACTGAATCACTTTAGATGTGAGACCTGAAAATGTTTAGATTTGTTTAAATTGATTAAAATATTTATCTATGAAAACAGGAATCAGCAGAATCACCACAGGTTCTGTACATGGTTACAAAATGTTTGTTTTTAGGTGTAAAATGAAAAAGAGTGATAGTTTTAATCCCATCCTGTCACTAAAAACTTTATTAATTTCTAAGCTAAAACCTGTCAGCAGAAACAAACATGAAGCAGAAAATGGATCCAACAAGTTCGAGCCGTTTCCTGCAGCAAAGGCCACACATCCGTTTTTACATCTCTAAGAAAAGTCAGAGGAAACTGATTCTGTGATAAAACGGCTTGCCATACCGGACTCGCCCTGTCGGAGCTGAAAACAACCATGACGTCACAGTAAGATATGAACATCTGTCTCTGGTTTCCATAGAAACACAGAGAACAACATCTGCATCAAGCAACAAACTGGAATCTGATCCAACATGAACCTCCTTTAAAATCCCCCAGAGATCTTCAGACTTTAATTAGGACATAAAGACGGACAGCGCCCAGATCTCTGAGGAGCTCACTGCGCATGTCCGGGTTCTGCTCTTCTTGTAAATCACGTGACTTCAGCAGAAGTGAAACTGAGCTGCTGGGTGTGACTGAGTTTATTTATAAAGTTTCTTCATCTGATCTGTTGAAACTCATCAGGTTGAATCTGGAAGCAGAAAAAACAACCAACTGGAATCTGTTCATGTTGACGTCACTGGAACCAGTTTGGATCAGAAACTGGAGCCGGAAGCAAACAGGAAGTCAGAAACTTTAAACTGGATTCTAGAAAACTGATGTAAACATTCATTATTTACATTCTGCTTCCTGTCGGATCCAGATCCAGATTATTAGAAAGTAGTAAACATGTGACGTCATGTAAGTGGATCCTGCTGCTGGAGTCTTCCCATGTAACGATGCTGCCACCTTGTGGCCAGAGATGAACACTGCGCTCTGTAGTTCTAGTGGATCTCAGATGGTTTGAGCTTCCAGAGAAAAGTTTCTGCATCAAACTGGGAAATGTAAAAACTATCAGGGCTGAACTGGTCTCTGATGTCACTGAAGCTGGATGATGTCACACCAACGGTCCAATCATCTGTTTCTAAAGCTCTGAATGACTTTGGTTCATCTTATCTAAATGTTTTAGTTTATATTCTACAAATGTTATTCGCATCTAATTGGTGTTTAATCCAGATCATCTTTAGTAAACAGAGCTGATGAGTGGGTGGTGGTACTGGGAGGTGGACCGGACCGGGCCGTTGGGTTTTTCTCCTCATCAGCAGAACAGGAGGAGAGGTCAAGTGTTTAAACAGCAGATCCTGGTTGGTGACCTTTGACCCAGAAGGTGATAACATGTTTATCACAGTACCAGGTTCAGTTCTCCAGAATAAGAGTGTAACTGGACCACAGAGCAGATGTTCTGGTCCACTGAACCTCCTGGAACCAGAACCCTCCTCCAGAGTCCAGAAAACTAACTGAGCCAGGATTAGAGGTCCGATTGGTTCTGATGTTTTCTGAATGAGGAGGAATTAAATCTTTCCTAAGTGGAGATTTTTTTAAAACTCAGTTTGTCTTTTATTCCAACTCATCCATCTGCCCACTAGGGGGAGCTCGTCTTCCTGCAGCTCCAGTCCTGCAGCTTTAAGTCTCTCTGCTTCAGCTGGATCCAGTATGAACTCCCAGTATAGATCTATAGAGCTGGACTGATGACACTTTAATCATTTCATTTCAGTGTGGAGGAACAGAGACACATCTTAAAGTCAGAGGATTCTGGACTTCAATGAATGCAGGTTCAGTTTGAGATTAATGGACCAGAACACAGAGGAGGAGTCCGGCTGCATCCTGCTGCAGGTGAGTCTGGCCCCTGGGGACTGGAGTAGGAAACCCCTGGTTTAGTCTGACTGGTCAAGGTCAGAATGAAGAGCTGAACTTTCTGAGGGAACTTATTGTTTTTTCCTAAAAGTTTTGATGAACTTTATGTTTCAACTTTTTGATGATTTACTAAAATAAATGGGAAAAAGAGCAAAGTTGAATATTTTACTTTGTAGATTTCCAGGATGTTTAGCTGCAGTATTTGTCCACCAGGTGGCAGCAGAACCTGCAGTATTTGTCCACCAGGTGGCAGCAGAACCTGCAGTATTTGTCCACCAGGTGGCAGCAGAACCTGCAGTATTTGTCCACTAGGTGGCAGCAGAACCTGCAGTATTTGTCCACCAGGTGGCAGCAGAACCTGCAGTATTTGTCCACCAGGTGGCAGCAGAACCTGGATCGTCTGTAGAAATCTCAGCCTTTCATCTTTTCATTCTGCTGAACTTCAGGAAAGTTGAAACGTTTTAAATGTTATAAAAATCTTCATGATGATAAAAGATGTTTGTCTCAGCAGGTTTATTGATGGATTATTGATCCTCTGGTTGATCAGACATGATGTCTTTAACTCACTGATGGTTGATGGTGAAAACATGAAGGACTCTTAAAGCTGCAGCTGGAGCTCAGAGGAAACCAACTGGATCTAAACCAGTCAAATCCTCCAGTCTGATCCAGGCAGAGTCACTGGGAGAACTGGAGTCCAGACCCACTGGGACTGGTCAGATGTCCTTCATCACAGATCATCATCATCATCATCATCATCACAGATGTTCTGTCTGGTTCTGATCCATCTTGTGTTTTATTATTTCGTTTTTTCTAACATGTTTTATGCTAACTTAGCATCGCTGCTAACCACTAGCCTTCCTGTTAGCAGGAGCTTCAGATGAAGCTTGAAACGAGGCCACATGATCAATGACATCACTTCCTGTCCAAACCTGCTGCCGTCTCTTCTGCTGAACTGCTGGCATTGTTTCAAAAATTCACATTTTGGAAAATATGTTTAACAATAAGTAAAAACACAAAGTGAATTTTTATTTTTATTTTTTCTTGATATAAACAGAAATAAACAGCTGCTCTGCTGTTTGGGTTGGTTCCGACTCAATGAATATGAAAATATTTTAACTTCTAATCAATTATTATTATGATTCACTTTTGCATAAATGTTGATTTTCTGCCATTTTATTTTCTATTTTCCATTTTTTAAATCAAATATTTTCATAAAAATCTTGATGCCATTCAGAAACTTTAGCAGAGAAAACACCAAAGCTGAGCTGCATATGAACACATCATATCTGACCTTTGACCTTTGACACGTCCTTTAGTTCCTCCCACCATTAAACTATTTAACACTTAGATTGTTACTGAAACCTGGACTGTTGCTGACATCTTGCTCTGCTGTTTATCTGAATCTGTTTGGATGATTTTCACTGCAAGTCAAAATATAATTTAGTTAAATTTAGTTAAAAAATCAGAAAAATTCTTAGATAATCCAGAGTAGATTAAAGAAAAGTCATAACTTTAATGTTTTCCTCCATCATGAAGATGTTTCTAGTTTTTCTCCAACAAACTGGTGAAACCAGAAACTGAACATCTGGACTCAGATTAAAGTCATAAAGACGAATAAAATGACTTCATGCTGTTTGGACTGGATTTTATTCAGGAATATTAGAGGAAAATGAAGATACATGCCGCACTTTTCAGATTATTTATAAAAACAGTTTAATTCTCCTTCCACTTAATTATTATTCAATAATAAAACATAAAATTGTTCAAAATAAATGTAGGTCATTTTTCCGCTGCTGCATTTTGTGATTATTGATTTATAATTGATTATTTTAAAGGGACATTTCACACATTTTACAACTAAAATACATTTTCAAAAAAATGTTCTTGTGGTTTATTGTTTAATATAACAAATTAAGACAAACAAAAATAAAAGTGAAGAACCAACCAGAACCAACTGGACCAACTAACAGAAATAAAACTCCCAGATTATTTATCTAATATTGATGTTCTGAATCCACAGACACTTAATTTAACTTTAACTGCAGTTTATCACAGATTCTTTAAATATAAAATCAATAAACAACCTGAAGGATCAGCTTTACTTTCACACACTGGGGGATTTTTTTAGTTTTAACAGGTTTGTTCTGCGGTTCTGGTTCAGTTTTTCTCACCTGCTGCTGTGAATAAAAGTTTCCACTGGTGAACCGCAGACAGACAGACAGACAGACAGACAGACAGACAGACAGGCAGGCAGGCAGACAGACAGACAGACAGACAGACAGACAGACAGACAGACAGACAGACAGACAGACAGACAGGAACATCATGTTTGTTAGCAACAAGCTGCAGAACCGCAGGTTAAACTGGTTAAACAACTTAAACTGGTTAAACTGGTTCAACTGGTTCAACTGGTTAAACTGGTTCAACAGGCTTTGAGGTTTTAACAGTTCAGACATTTCAAATAAAAACAGTGAATTACTGAAAACATGAGACTGAAACATTAAATACATTCATTTGGTTCTACAGACAGATAAATATTCACCAGGAGTCGATCGATCACTCTGGGCTTTAACTAGGCCGCTGGAGGTTCCTGCTGGACCTGGAGGATTACCTCAGGGTGGAATAAACTACTTTTGGTTCTGGTTTATAATCTGAAAAGAAAAACATGAAATCAAATCAAAAATAAACCAAACTGAACCTGAACTGTTTGGTTCATAATGAGAATCGACTGGAATGGAAACGATTCAGAGTTCATGTGATTGAACTGAAATAAAATAATTCAGTTTATTTAAAGGACCACAGAAACATGTTATCACTTTAATATGTGATATGAATAAATGAACTGAAACTTAATCTATAATCATCTCATCAGGTTTTTTAGCTTCATTTTGGTAAATTTGTAGATTTTTTCATGAACTTTCCAGAATAAATGATTTATTTATTTTCAAGCTGTTGCTTGTTGGAGCTTCAGTTCAAGCTGTTTTGATGAAAATATTTATTTTAAAGCTTATGCCTTTATTTATTATTAGTAATAAGAGCAGAAATCAGGAGCACAATGCTTTTATTTTGTAATAGAAAGCAGCAGGCTTCATAAATCTGCATTAAATAATTTATTTTTCTGAGTGAATCTAGTTTTATTCAACATCAATATTTTCTGATTTTTTCCATTTCAGATTAAAGATCAGAATAAGAAGATTAATTTGTGCTCAGTTATGTATTTAGAGAAGTTTTACCTCTTTTCCTGGTTTCTCTGATGATTATCTGCCCATAACTGATTTCATCTGTCGTCACCGTGGAAACGACTGCAGACGGATCGCTTCCTGAAAAATTAACAATAAGAGGCTTAAAAAAAATGCAACAATCAATCAATCAATCAATCAATCAATCAATCAATCAATCAATCAATCAATCAATCAATCAGATTTTATTTGCTTTACATCATAAAATCACAAAAAACAAACAATTGAATCATTAATTTTTGGGTAAACATTTAAATGTTGATCCATTTTTCCTTCTTGATGTTTCAGTTTGTTTTTCCAGATTTAAAGGCTCTCAGTGTTTCGGCTGTTTTACATTTTTACAGAAGTTTGTTCCAGATCTGTGCTGCATAGAAGCTGAATATTACAAAACATCGACCGTCATTAAATGCAGATGTATAAATAAATAGAACTGACTCACAGCTTCACACAAAATAAAGAGTTAAAGGCAAAATCTTTGCTTCTTATTAAGATATTTTTTAAATGAATCTTTATTAGAATATTTTTATCTTCTGCTTTGCATTTTAATCTGTTTGATCTTCTACTTATTGTTCTTTTTTCAGAATAAAATGAATCTTAAAGCTAATTTGACCAAAGTTTGAACAACCTGGTTCTGAAACAAACAAATTTATACTTATTTTTAAGATACTTTCATTATTTTATTAGTTATTTGTTCTACTTTTCATTTTTCCTTCTTACTGTTTTACTTTTTGATAGTTTTACTTCTCTTTGTTATTCTTCCATTTTTATTAGTTATTAGTTTAACTGAGTTTGTTGATTAACACCAGACGAAAACTTGAAAGTTCAACTTTAGGCTAAAGACCCTAAACATACAGTTTTATTTACTTTAACATATATATATATATATTACCCCTCCAGGGGGTCTTTTGTGGCTCTAGTGTCCCTTATGACAGCAGGCTGACAGGAAACTGGGAAGGAGAGGGGGGAAGACATGAGGCAAATGTCGTCGGGTCCGGGAGTTGAACCCATGACGGCCGCGTCGAGGACTCAAGGCCTCCAAATACTGGTCGCGCTAACCGCTACGCCACCACGGCACGCCCATACTTTAACATATTTAAAATGTGTTTTTGTCATGTTTAGTTTAAGATTAGATCATCTTTAAATGTTACATTTTCTCCTCTTTCCCTTCAGCTCTGGAAGTGCTGAGAATATTGAACTTGCAGACATCAGTTTTATTATTTATGATAATTGTAACATCATTTATATCACCGGTCTCTGATTCCTAAATTCATTTAAATGAGAATTAATTCAATCATAAACTGACAGAAAGTCCAGTTTGGTAATATTCTCAGTTTGTAAAATCATAAATGAACATGAAGATGATCATCTGATGATTCTGCTGAGCTGCTCTGTCACTATAACTGAGAAAACCTGAACAAAAAGCCACCAGAAGGTTTTTGCTCTCATTCATACAGGATTGAGTCCAATTCAGTCTAAAGACAAAAAAAGACAAAATTTTAAAAATCAAGTAACTTTTACCTTCAGCTGTTATGAAAATGATTTGTATATAAAATGACTTTAAAAGAAATTTGAGTTTGTAATTTGAAGCCTTGAAATTGGCCTCTGTCCCTTTAAGAAGCTCCTAATCTTTCCAACACTTCAGTTCATCGTCACAACAATGCTTCTCCATTATGCCTTTTCCAGCTGTTCTTAGGAGCGTTGCTCTGAGCAGCAGCTCAGCAGCTCCAGCAGGTGTTTGCTAATTGCTGCTGGCTAGTCTGAAGGAGCTGCTCTGTGAGGCAGAAACCTGGAAGCTGCAGCCAATGGGAGGAGCTGCAGCCGAAGGCGGGGCTAGGCCCACCCAGGCGTTTTGCACAGCTGAATGGTTGCCATGGAGATTATGAAGGAACCATGGCAACAATCCAGGTATGTTTTTGATGAAGGAATAAATTTATAATATGATGTAAAGCTAAAAATATATTGATATGATTCTGTTCCTTTAAATATTGTGCAGACTTTGGTTCAGGATGAAACCAACTTAAAACTTTTCTGTTTATTTAAAACTTCCTCATATCTGTGGCTAACAGCGTTAGCATTTATCACTCTGTGTTTTTAATACTTATGATAAAATCAATCTATGGTTTAAATTGAAATGAAATTAAAGCTCTGAGGGAATCAAGATGGAATTTGGCTTTAATTCTCCATCCGACCATCAGATCCATCATTTCCTCTGTTTCCTACACAAACGGATCCGATTCTCTGGTCAGAGACGATGGAGGGAATCGCAGGTTTTCCGTCAGGTTGGTGATTTACAGATCAACCTTTGATTGGAAAGTGACATCAGACACTTTCAGGTTGTTGTGAAGACAAAGTTTCTAAATGAAACTCTGATCATTTCCTGCTTCATGACGATCAGGAGGCGTCTGCCTCACTTCAGTGGTATGTTCTCTTGTTTCTCCCATTTTGAAGAGTTTTCTTGTTACTCCGGCTCAAAAACTACAGCGGTGTTTGTAGTGAGGCGAAACTCAAAGCAGCAGCTCAAGGCCTTTTAGAGGCGTTTCTGTCTAAATCAGAGTCTGTTGGCTGCAGCAGCTGCAGCAGCTGCAGCAGCTGAGCTTCGTCACTCTGGTTCCCCTCAGGCGGCGACTCTTCCCAGGTACGGAGCCACTGAACCTTTAGCTCCAGCTCAGAAGACCTGAGGGCCCTCGTGTCTTTAAACGCATCCTACTCCATTACATCAATGGAAACACACCAGTAACAGACCACACTGCCCAGTAGGAGGCCGTGTGGCTGCATACTGGGTGAACTGTTAAAGATATTAAGTTCATAAACTTAATAATCGCTCTCAAATTAAAGGTTGATATCTTCTGAATGGTTTCATGTTAAAACTCAGTCCTGCTCTTTAAGGTACGGCTGCCAGGAGTGCCAGGGTTTGTGGAGAGCACGGTTAGTCACGAGAACATGTCTGACTCTCAGCAGCGGAAACCACAATGCATTTCACCTCTGTTTACTCAATGTCACACGTTCACATCAAAGCAAGACGCAAACAGTTTCTCAAGTTGGAACGGAATCAACAGCGACGAAGTCCAAACCACAGAGCGACCAAACGGCAGCAGCTCAACCAGCCTCTGATGAGAAACGCTGCTGTCGTCCTGATGGCGTGAGAAGATCACATGACCAACCACCCAACGGAAGAATGAAGACCAACCGGGTCAGAACATGGAGATACTGAGGCAATAAACATTAATGAAGACAAGAAGAACTTTGTTAAAGCTAAATGTTCCTCTACTGGTGAATATTTCATTATTATGAGAAATAAAACTTTAGTTGATGGAACTGAGGCGGTTCTGAGTTATGGAGAGAAAATCAGATGAAAACATTCAATGGAAAAATAACTTAATAGTTTGGATATTTTAAAGTTATGATCAGTTCAGTTTAGTAAAAACATTAAAAACTTTCAGCTGATTTGATCAATTTAAAAGAAAATATTCTTATATCTATTGGATCAATATTGGAGGATATTAAACTTTACAAAAGTAAAGTTTGTTGTTGGTTAAAACAAAGTTAATGTTACAACATGAAGGACAAAATGGCTCCTTATCAGCTGCAACGTTTCAAACTGCAGAAAACTTTTTATACTTTTCACAGATTATGAGGAGAATATTGTAAAGTTTGGAGCTTTTCTAGGATGAGAAACGGAGAAGATCTTTGACCAAACACACCCAGAGTCTGAAATCAGATTTTATATGGTGGAAAACCAGGTGATGATAGTTTAGTTAGTTAACTATTAGTAGTTAACATTACCTCTAAAGCTCATCAAAGCATCGACTGTTATAACTTCGTTCTCTACATGAACATCATGAAATATGATAAAAAGTCTCAAACAGCCACATCATGTCCAGGTTAAAGAAGTTCAGGACCAGATGGAGATAAAGTTATGATCAGAGTTATGATGACATTATGGCTCTGAGGCTCCAGAGAAACTCAGATCATCCAAAATGGAGGAAACCTGGAGGAGTGAAGATCCTCCCAGGAGAGACTGACAGAAATCAGATCAAGTCTTTTCTCCAGTCTAACCAGTTACCATCTGGTTCTGGTCGGGTTCTTTGTGTCTCCACTGCTTGAGATTCTCATTATGTGGGCGTGAAAATGACTGTGGGTGGAAATGTGTGAACATGGAGCCACTGAGGTCTCTGTGAGCAGGACTCCACTTTTACAACATCTGTTTCTGTTTTAACCTGCATGTTCCCTCAGACGGCCAGTTTCTCCAAAGCCTCAGTTTCTTCCTCTGACCCTGCATGACCTCGTCCATCACAACCTGTTGGACCTCAAGGTCTGACCAACGGCTACAGTCTGGTCCTGGATTAAAGATGGCGGCTCAGATGTTGCTGTTGTTATAAGTACTGAAGCCAAAATCAATCAACAGTCTGCTGCCAATCACATTGATCAGAGGCAATACCAGCTTTTACCAGTTGTTTCAGAAACAGGAAGGAACCATGAAGGATCTGGAATGGAGACCAATCTGTCTGAGGTTAACTGGGGAAAAACCAGTTAAAGCCAAAATCCCAATCCAGAAGATCCCAGAGGAAACCAGAACAATGTTTTAATCTCTGCAGACCTCATGGCCTCAGTAAAGGTCAGAGGTCGTTACTCAACAATATGGAAGACAGACTGAGGCAAAAACTGCCTCCATCCGGGAGTTCAAAGGTCAGAGTCACTGGAGACCCAACAGAACACAAAGACCAAAAACATCTTGATGATCCTAAAGGAGTCTGAGGAAATGTTCTGATCAGACAGAAGTGGATCTTTCTACAACGTTTGGATCAAGTTGGATCTGCTGTGGAACCAGAACATCAGAACCAGAACATCAGAACCAGAACATCAGAACCAGAACATCAGAACCAGAACATCAGATTCACTCAGAGACATTTCTCTGAATCTACCAGCTTCCCCACACAGACCTGCGAACCAATCAGAATCAGAGTAAAGGCGGCTAAACTTTGACTCATATCCAGCAGTGGGTCCGTGTGGCGTTCAGGGTCCCTGTTTCTCATACTGGGAATGAACAGTAATGACTGGTTCCTCTTCAGACTTTGGTTCCCGCCTGATTTCATGCGGAGCTGCAGCAGGTGGAAACGCTGCATGTTGCCAGTAAAACAGTGGAAACTGTGAAGCTTTGATGCTGGAACTAAAAGACGTTTCGCATCATTTGAGGTAAAAAGTGAAGCTGCTGGGAATCAGATGTTACAGAAACCTGCCAGTCCTGAGCATCAGAGTCATTAATGTTCATGATGAAACTCATGTCAGGGATTTTACTAGAATATTTTGGCTCATCAACAGAAAGTCAATGACTTCTGGACAGTTTACAGCTCTAGATGCTCTAGATCTAGGCGCTGGTTGTGAACAGTTAAACCAGTTCAAGCTGGGAGGGATTATGGGTAATGCCCAGGGGTCAAAGAGCACAGGGCCCTAAAGCCTGGAGCCCAAAGAATCCCTTACAGGCTCACACTGGGTTTGTTCATCTCCTTTATTGTCCATTTGGATCAACAAATTCAGCAGAATCTATAATTTAAGAAGATTTTTAAAATGTTCTGCTGGAGTTTTAAACAATGTTTGGATGTCTGGAGTTAGACACTAAAGTATTTTATCAATCTGGGCCCCGGAGCCACATAGATTGTGCAGTTAAGGTTTATTTTTATATGATATCATGTAAAGTGTTAAAACTGCGTCTCACACAGTATCTCTGTCCTGATGGAGGAAAAACACTCAGACTCTTTCAGTCCTGGTTATAGATGACGCTACATGTGACAGCAGTTAAACCCAAAGCTATTTAATAAAACATTAAAACAGTTTTACTGTCTAAGTCTAGTTCAATCTTTCCTCAGGTGAATCTGTTCAGAGCTTCGGCTTGTGAACCTTCAGCTGAGACACAGAAACAGGAAACTGGACGACCGCAGAGTCTGTTAGACCCAGTTAGCAGCAAAACCACAAACTGCTGCAAACGGTTCAACACAAACAACAACTTTTACTGTACAAAACATAAATATAAATATAAACATAAATATAACTATAAATATAAATATAAATATAAATATAAATATAAACATAAATATAAATATAAATATAAATATAAATATAAATATAACTATAAATATAAATATAAATATAAATATAAATATAACTATAAATATAAATATAACTATAAATATAAATATAAATATTCTGTACTTTAAGAACCGAACAGCAACATCACTAACTGACCCAACAGCCTGGAAACAGAATCCAATCAGAACGGAAACAACAATTTAATACATTTATTATGTTATAGTGTTTAATTGATAAATAGGTTAATTGATATTCATACAAGTTAATTCAAAATATTTACATCAATAAATTATATTTTTTATGTTCTAAATGCTTTAAATAGTAAAACTATTTATTAGTTTGATGTTTAAAACCTGCAGGCTGAACAGAGAATTAGTTATAATCAATAAACATCTGAATAAAACCTGATTCTGTTATTTACTTTATTTAGTTTATTTAGTTTTCTATCAGTCTAACTGTTAGACTCTAACAGTTTGTGGCTCCAGAAAACTAACAAATACAAGAAAACATTTTACCTTCGTTTGGTTTGTCTTTCTGTTGTTTCCTCTGGAATATTTGAACATCAGTGTAAGTTAAACTTTCCTCTCCATCTTCCTGATTATCTGGAAAAAATAATCAATATATAGTTGAAAGATGTACAGATGAATAAAAAAAAGAACTTTTGCAAATATGAACTTAGAAATAAAAACTCAAACCTAAAATAATTAACATTGATCTCACCTTTAGATTTCCTGTTAATGTGACGTTTGACCAGTAGAACCAGTAGAACCAGTAGAACCAGAACAACACCAGCTAGAGACAAGAGACCATAGAGGAGAAACTGGGAGGAAGGTGAAGAGGATGATGATGGAGGAGGAGTTGATGGGGACGATGTGGTTGACGGTTTCTCTGAAATAAATATTTAATAAGTTATAAATTCATGTTAAAACTTAAAGTTCAGGATTTATTTAACCTCCCTGACCTCTGACCTTTGACAGACATCCTGCTGGATGGAGACTCTCCATGACCTTTGACATTACATTTATAGAGGCCTTCATCAGAGCTGGAAACATGGAGGAGGGTCATGTGACCTGATGGTCCATCACCAATGAAGGAGCCATCTTTATAGAAAGCAGCTGGGAGGTTGTGGGTTGGATTCTTTGCTCTGCAGCTCAGAGTGACGTCATCTCCCTCCTTCACAGGGAGGACAGGACTCTGCAGGATCACTGATCCACCTCAACACAGAGACAAACTACAGCATTTCATCCATTTCCACACAGCTTCAGCAACACTAACTCCACAGTCTGATCTTACCAGAGACAGAGAGCTGGATGCTGCTGCTGGAGGATCCAGACATGGACTCACACCAGTACAGACCAGTATCTGATGGGAACAAGGTGATGTTACAGGTAGAACCATCAGCTTCTCCCCATTTATCTCCACACTCAGTCCTGGTTCCTCTGGTTGTGTTTCTCCTCACAGTCCATCCATCCTCACAGATCAGAGTCACTGATTCTCCTCTAAAGAACTGAGATCTGCTGGGATTCACAGTCAGATGAACTGGGAGGACTGGAAAATAAAATCATCATATCCGTTTTTAAAATGTTGCATTGTATTTAATTGTATAAAATCAAGATTTGTTTTATTTCTCTTTCTGAAACATTTTGTTGGAACATTTAAAGTTAATATTACAGAGTATAACCAACCTTCAGCCTCTGTGCAGGAAACCAAGAAGGTCAGAACTAAAGAAAAATGAACATTTTTAGTTCAAGATCTGAAACAATTTACAATCTGAAAAACTTGAATGTCAAACAGAAAATCTATAAATTTATAAATCTGCTCATTTTCTTTGATGCTCTGATTTCTGAACGGATTAAAAATAAAACCCTGATAATCATGAAAGCCAGCAGCAGTTTGACCCAAACGGATCATAAAGTGTTTGTACTTACAGAGTGAAGCTGCTAGAGATGTTGGTCTCATCGTAGCTCTGACTGATCAGTTCAGCTTCAGTTCAGCTGCTGTTACTGAGCTGAACCCGCCTCCTTCCTCCACATCAAGGGATCAGAGCAGCAGACAAACCTTCACAGGATGAAACTCACATTTCACTCAGGAACCACCTTAATAACAGCAATGAAAAGCAGGACAGTGATACTTCATATCCAGAACAATAAATAAGTTTTAAATATCTGACAGTAAAACAAGTCTCTTGTAAATGAAACAACCTGTATAAATAAAATAAATAAAGTTTCCTTCTAATCAAGTAACTTGGCAAATGTTGGGCAAGAGGAGCAAAGAGACCACAGAAAAAATGTAGAGTTAAAGGAAACAGAGAGAAAACAGAGGATGTTTTAGGACAGTGGTGGGTAAATCCAGGTTCTGCTGACCTGCAGCTTATAGAGGCGTCTCTGCTTCAGCACCTGAGTCCGATAATGATCAGGTCATTAGCAGAACTCTGGAGAACTGGACTGCAGTTAGGAGGTGATCAGATTTGACTGCAGCGTGTTGGACCAGGGAGCTAAGAGCTGCAGGACAGCAGGCCTTGAGGACAGGATTGGATTCCTGTTAGGATCTTAGTTTGCTCTGAAGTTTAATTTGATCCTAGTTTCATTATTATTCTCAGTTTTTAAATGTTGGTTTGATCAGTCTTGTTCCTGTGTTTCTGTTGTTCAGTCCTCATTAGTGATTCTAGTCACATTAGTTTTATTATGTTTCACTGCTTTACTGTTAGATTCATTTCTTATTCTCTGTCTCTCCCTCGCCCCCTGTGCCACTTTCACTCTCTCTCCCCTCACACCTGAAACCAGCTAACTGGTTCAGCATTCAGTCTCCCAGTACTTTAACTTCTCTTTCCCAGTCACTCCCTGCTGGTTCCTTCTTTCTTCCCTGATTACTCTGCATTGTTTTGTGTCTTCTGTCTAGTTTTTGTTATGAATTATTTTTGTTTGACTCAGGCCTTCTGTGTTTTTGTCATTTTTTCATTAAATCCTCTAAATCCATTTGTTGCCTCAGGTTCTTTGCTTTTGGGTCCAAACCATTTATTATGACAGGATGATGGTGGGAGATGTTGGAGGCTGAGAATCTGCTGTGGTGCCCCCTAGTGGTGGGAGGTGGTGAAAGACGTTCTGATATTGCAACACTAAATGTAATATCAGAAGATATTAAGTATATAATACTTAGTAGAGTTGTTGCTTTTTGTGGACAACGTTTTATTTTCTTTCCCATGTTTACAGCAGAAATTACACCATTAGATAACATCATATTTTCTATATTTGGCTCAATCTTTTAAAGTGGAAAAACATGAAGGTCGTCTGTCATGTAGATAAACTACGATTCACACACCTGACCACCTGGTGCAGACGCACACACACTTTATGCACAGCTGACTCAAAATCTGACATCTTGCCATGAAAGATAAAAAGTTCAATAGTTTCCACACTAAAGGTTGAACCAAACATTCTGTATAAATGCTACATATATAAAATATTTTATGCAGCAGTCAGAATATACAGAAATATACATGGTGTGAAAGTGTAGGATTATGAACAGAAACTTGATTTGCTGTCAGAATGTGCTCCTCTCACAGCAGAGCTTTGTTTTGGTCGGTAGCCTGGCAACCTAGTGGACAATCACATGTGAGGATATGTGATCATATCATTATGACAAAACAGAGAGGGACAGCAGTCAAGTGGAAAATCGATTTGTCCCTCAATCAGTAGATATTGAGTGGAAAGTACGTCTGTTTTCAAAACCCATATCAGTCTATCTTGATAATTATTGATTTTTGTCTTTCAAGGCCACCAGAAGCTGCAACACTCATAATCTGCTAGAGACCAGAACCTCCTGGGTCCATAAGCAGCTGGCCTCCCAGGTTTGTTTTGCTCAATAAAGAGAAAATGTTGTATTAAGTAAAATCAACGTTTTGAGCATTAAGTCATGTTATAATGTTTTTCCCTCATCAAAAACAAACTTGATGTTTCGCCTTGATTCTTTCCTGAATAGTTGAGAAATCTTTTAATCTCCATGACAACCATTCAGCTGTGCAAAACGCTTCTGAGCCTCCGCCTCACAGAACATCTCTCCCCTGTGACCTTTGCACTCAGCTCCTTCAGACTAGCCAGCAGCAATTAGCAAACAACTGGTGGAACCGCTGAGCTCATTATAGGAGCTTCTGTTCGGAGCAACGCTGGTAAAACTTTGTCAAAGGGTTAATAGAGGAGTGATGATGTGGATGTGATGACTTCCTGAAGGCGGAGTTTTGGAAAGAGCAACATTTTCTTAAAGAGACAGAGGTCGTACTGCGAGCTCCTGCAGTGAGCAGCAGCTTAAAGACATTGGAAACAGCAGAACAGAGAACCTTCACTGGAAAATGAAAAACTTTACTGTGACCGGTTCTGATTCTGTTCTGGTTCTGCTGGTAGATTTGTTCATGTTTTGTTCATTTGTTTGTGTTGAATAAAAATTAAAAGTTTGATTAAAATATGGCTGCACAGTGGCGTAGTTGGTAGCACTGTTGCCTTGCAGCAAGAAGGTCCTGGTTCGATTCCCGGCCCGGGGTCTTTCTGCATGGAGTCTGCATGTTCTCCCTGTACATGGTGGGTTCTCTCATGGTTCTCTCCGGTTCTCCGGCTTCCTCCCACAGTCTCTGTGTGCCTGGTTCTGTGTCCTGTCTGTCTGTGTTGCCCTGCGACAAACTGTCTACCTGTCCAGGTGACCCCGCCTCTCGCCCGGAACCTTAGCTGGAGAGGCAGCAGCTCCTCCTGACCCCACTGGGGTCAAGGTGTTAGAAAATGGATGGATGATCAAAATATTACACAAATATAAGAATGTTTTAACAATAACATCAGGCAGGTATAGGACTTTTCATAAAGACACTAAATGCAAAGGGATCTTTTAACATACAAAACATTCATATTTGCCAAGTTGCGCTAAAATAAGAAGTTACAGATGATAATGAGTCAAGAGCCGTTTGGGAGCCGAAAGAATCGGCTCTTTTTTGAGAGCCGAGCCACGAGAGCCGGCTCTCAGAAAGGAGCCGAACTTTCCATCAGTGGTTGAGTCTCGACTTCCGCACTTTGTCGACCTTTCAGACGTCACATTTCTTCACGGAAAATAAGATATTGGTTTATTTACGCCCAACAAACAGTAAATTTTAGTAAAGTTTAGTGTTTTAAGTTAGACTTCTTATGTTTTTCTGTTTTTTAAATTACATTATCGTGGTAAAAGAAGTAGCGTTCATAAAACTGTCGGGCACCGAAACCAGGAAATGAATTTTTTACCTTGTACCCGATTTCTACTGACTTTGGTGTCTGTGATCGTCATCTCAGCCATTTCTACAGGCAAGTTTCTGCAAGAATGATTTCATTCCAGTTATTTTGATCGAATGCTTTCTACGCTGATGGTACATGGGTCATTAGGTCTATGTTCGGTCTACTATGTTCATTGTTTGTTGTTTTCCAGCAGAGCAGATCCAGGAAATGTGTTAAAGTAAAACACGACTTTAAGCTGGATGAACTAAGACTGAAAATAACCAGAAACCATCTGAGTAATGTTTGTTTAGGACAGAGATTGTCTGGTTTTCATGAATCCCTTCTTCCAGGGCCGTAGCTACCTATTTATGTTCCCTGAGCCCAAATGCATTTTGGGGCCCCTTGCACTGAAATCGGCAATAATACAGTAATTGTTTGTGAATTTTGCTTCATTAGTCATGCACTATTGACTGGCCTGTTTATGTGTAAATATAATTTAGTATATTTAATTTTAGAGCAGAATTTGTGTTCATGGGATTTTTGCTGAGCCATGCAGTTTCATAAAACGAAGTAATAAATAATTATTCTGTCATGTTTATTATAATTGCAGTATAAAAAATATCATGATAAAACTTTAAGTCCATATCATAAAGGGAGGTCTTTAAAACATCTCTACTCTTATGTAAAAGGCAACATTCGTAAATAACAGCTGAATAAATGACCTTTAACCTCTCTGCTCTGTTTCCTCTTACAGATCAGACAAACATCACAGCTGAAGTTGGACAGGAAACATTTCTGCCCTGCAGATCTCCTGATAATAAACCTGTTATTGCTGTTGAGTGGATTAGATCTGATCTGGGGTCAGAATATGTTCTTCTGTACAGAAATAGGAAGATTAATCTAGAACACCAGCATGTGATGTTTAAGGACCGAGTGGATCTGCAGGACAGACAGATGAAGGATGGAAACGTGTCTTTGGTTCTGAAGAACGTGACGACTGACGACAGAGGAGCTTATGAATGTCGAATCATTCAGACAAACAGCTGGATGGAGATTGTCTTCGCCATATACCTGGATGTTCTAAATCCTCCAGGTGAGTTGATGTTTCATCCTGTATGTATTGATACATATTGTGGCCCTTAAGGCCCCAGTAAGTCCAGCCAGTACTAATATTCTGCATAGTGACAGAGAGTCAGGGAGACCCTGACATTAGTGATGAACCTCATTAATCACAACACAGTTAGCATGCTAACACCTCAGCTAACACAGCAACCACAGGATCAGGGTCAGGTGACCTGGACATGAGGTCATGTGACTGAGGTCAAACAGAGAGGTGGCCATGAAAGACAAAACCAAAGCCAATAAAAAGTGGTCAGTCCTCCTTCAGCAGACAAACTCCCAGCTGTACTGGTCCACAGGCCCAACAAGACCAGCAGACTACCAGTAATCAGATTACTGAACTCAAAGAGGACCCAGCTCCCATGATGCATCACCCTCTGCTGTGTTTCCTCTTTCTGTCAGAAGGTGGCGCTGGTTTCATCAATGTCCCTCAATGAATCAACGACCTCATAAAACAGAAACATCAACTCTTTCATTCCTGAACCTGTGAAAACTTTTCACCAAAAGACTCACAAGGCTGCGTCTCCTGGCTGCTAACGCTAACGCTAACGGCAGCAGTGACCTTTAGCTGCATCCGTTGACCTTTGTTTAACCTGACGCCACTTTTCAAGGATGATGATGTCACCACGCAGCGCCATCCGCCATCTTGTGTTCCCACCTTTCACTTCAGCTACTATGTAACTAGCCAGTTAGCTTTCCTTCCTTCACACGTTAAACCTTCATCCTGTCGTTTTATTTAGCCTCAGTGCTAATTTATCCTCATTCAGCCATTTTCTGTGTTGTTGTTACAGAGTTCACTAATTTAATCCATTGTTATAAATCCAATTTATTAATAAATGTCCTGCCACCTTATTAATGGATATTGATTTTTAAACAAGATCATAGATTTTTTAAAAACTTTACAAGAAAAAAGCAAAACAAAACAAACAAGTTGAAATAATGAACATTGTTAGTCATAAACTTCATTTTTTCTGCTATGATAAAGTTTAAGAAAATAAAATCTGTGTAGATCAGCACTTCAGGTTGACCAATAGAAAAGCTGCTAGCAGCAGGTTATACAAGGATTGTGTTACCATGGCGATATATTGAAAATGTAGCTTTTCATTTTGAACAGGAAATCCAGGATTTTCCTCAAACTCAGAGTTTTTCCATCACCACCTTCTTTCTGACGTTTTCTAGAGATGTTTTAGTTAAGAGTCTAGAAATCAGCTGGTCTGAGGTCAGATGATGATCTGCTGTCATTTTCTATCTGGACATCAAACTAACACCTGGTTCTGTTCTGCAGGTGAACCTGATGGAGGGAACCGAGACGGACCTGCTTGTCGGAGATATATGATGATTTATCTGGTGGTTGGTCTGATTGGTCTGGTGGTGTTTGTTTTGGTTTTAGGTATTTTTGTTCATTGGATCCGTAAAAAACGTTCAGGTTTGAGTCCAAAGCCGAAGCAGAGATCTGAAGAACCACTTCAAGCTGAGCAGCCTTTAACGGATCAGAACCGACCAGCTGAGCAGTGAGTCCAGTCTGATCTGAAGGATGATGGATCCAGAACCTTCATCATGAATCAGACTGACTGTTTTCATCGGAACCAAACAGAGGAAACCCAAACTGGTATCAGCTGGTTCTGTCCTTCACCAGAACCAAACCAGGCTGTTACAGAACCATTACAGAACCGCTACAAAACCGTTACAGAACCGTTCCAGAACCAAACCAGGCCGTTACAGAACCGTTACAGAACCGTTGTTCCAGAACCCGTCCAAACTGGACTGAATGCTTCATTATTACAGAAACTGAATGAAGCTGCAGGTTGGTGTCAGGATCTGCTGACAGTTTGTGACTTTTAAACGTTTCTTCTGGATTTAAAATGTTTTTATTTTATATTTCTGTTTTTATTTTATGTATTTATTCAGGATGGATCTCACTTAGAAACTAAAACTCATTTTCACAAGAAACTTGTTCCAACCTCATATACAGTCATATTCAATAACCTGGAATATTATTGAAAAGTTCATTTTTTCAGAAACTCAATTCAAAAAGTGAAACAGAAACAGATTAAACTGATTAATGTTTATTTTTATTAATTGTGATTTTTCTGCTTAATGAAAACACATTGAATATTAATCAAACCAATAAATAACTTTTAATGCAGAAATGTGAATTTTCTAAATATTCTTTTAATCTGACAAAAAGTTTCATCTGCACATTTATTCTGTCTTATTAAATATGACTGTTTTATATTTGTTCATAAACTGTTTGTGTTAAATGTTCCTCCTGGAAGCATCTAAATCATTTCATTTATTACGTTTCTGATGTTTCTGGTATTTATGCATCATTTCTCCAGTCAAAACATTTCACTGGTTCCACTGGTTTCACTGGTTCCACTGGTTCCACTGGTTCAGTGTCTGGTCCTGCTGCTGTTACTTAAAGCTGCATATTTGTTGCTTCAGTCTCATCTCAGAGTTCTCATGTCTTTAGTAACTGCTGGTTTCATTCCTGTCTGGCAGAGATAATGTTCATGGTTCTGGAGTCGGAACAATAAACTCATAAATTCTCCGTTTGGATCTTTATTGTAATAACTTGTAAAATAAATGCAGGCAGATTGTTGAACCATCTGAGGTCAGCAGGTCAACCAACATGTTCAGGAAGCAGAAACCAGTTCAGATGATGTTCAGCTTGTTCACATCAGTCCTGAATATTAAAAACATAAAACTCAAACTTACCGTCCTTTAAATCGTCGTTTTGTTTAGAAATGTTTCTTCTTTGCAGAAATTCTGGATTTTCTTCAATATCTTCAAAATGTTTCCATGCAAAACGTTTCAGAAAAGTTTGACACGAGTTTTTTGTTGGATTTGATGAAAGTGGGAGAGAAGCTGCTTGGTTCACCAGGGTCAACCACTGGCTGACCTTTGACCTTTAAACTTTCATTTATAACTTCAGCCCCAAATCAGCTCAGGTTTAATCATTTCTGGTCAGACCAGATTGTTTTAAAATCAAAAATTACACAAATTGTTTCCTAACTGTCACTTTATTATCAAAGTTATTAAGTTGATTTTTAATTAAAATATTTGAATATTTTCCCAAAGTAACTGATTTTATGAATTGTTGGACTGTTTCTGTTTTAGGTCATTAAATACTGTTAATCATTAAAATATATAATAAACCTCTGATATACATTTAGTGTTTAAGAAAATATTTGAGTTTTTTTCAGCCATTTTGTTTCCAAATCTAATAAAATAACCCAGAATCTAAATCCACAACCGGAGGTTAAAGGTCAGATCGTCCAATCAGCTCTTAGAACATGAGGATCCCTGACCTTGAGTAAAGGTCACATCCAGGATCTGTAAACTGACTGAACAATAACTGGATCAGAACATAACAGCAGTCTGGGTCGGTGCTGTTTATGTTTACTGTTACATAATGCATCATTATGACATCATCAAGACAATTTAAAGATACTTCTTACATCAGCTAGAAAAACAACTTCAAAGATTTAAACGTTTCTGGTTCTAAACTTTTGGGAACTGAAAATAAGTTTATAGATTCTGGAGTCTTTACCGCCCCCTGCTGTTTCAGAAGAAGAACTGCATGAGTACAAAGTTCTGAACTTTTACTTTATTCTTTGTCAAATAATTTACAGAAAATGAAGCTTCTTAAAAAACAATTCACACATTTATCTAGCTAGCTGTGTAGCTATGTAAGCTAGCTAGCTATCTAGAGAGCTGATTGGCTGAACCGGCCTTGACTCTGTTGGTTGTGGATTTATCAGGATGGATCAATATCAACAGATTTTGACATAAAACGTGAAAGAGGAAAAGTTCAGTTTGTTTTAAAGGCAGATTATTTTTTACACCATCTGTCATCCATTACATCACCTGCTGTAACAAACAGCATCTTCAGTTCATGTTTTTTTCTTTCTGCTGGTTTAATTTCACATTTTGTTTTTTGTCCAACTTAAAAAAACAAAATGTGTTTTCTTTAAATTAACTCCCAAACACAGTAAAGCTAATATTTATCTATATAAAACCAGAACCAAAGCAACTAACCTGCTGAGGAGGAGGAGCTCCATCAGGTGGATGATGCTGATTGGACCAGGCTCTGTTCCTGGTTCCTCCATCGTCAGCCAGTCAGAACCAGAACCAGAACCAGAACCCGTCTCGGTCCTCCGTCTGGTTTTCTGGATCCGTCTGATCTCTGCAGAGGATCAGACTCTGACTGCAGCTCATTTCTGAGGATTTGATCCCAGCAGCTCAGAGTGACGGAGAGTCCAGGATCAGCTGAGATCTTCATCTGATCTGCAGGAGAAACACAAGTTAAACAGATCCAACCGATCCAACAGATCCAACGGACCCAACAGACCCAACGGACCGCTGGTTTCTGGACCGGGCCGGATCCTCACATCCTGAATGAAAACCTCATGTATCATAAACTGAACTTTACAGGAGAGGAAAGAAAAGCATCAACATTTAAACCATCTGATCAACATTAAATGAACTTTTTAATGTTTTCAGTTCAAATGTATCAATAAAACTCCAGATAGAAACTAAAGGTCCAACAGAACCAGCAACTGGTTGGAAATTAAATCTCTGAATCCTTAAAACCTTGAAATGCAACAATATTTTAACATGCTTTTTATTAATGTTTATTTATTAAAATAAATAGTTTTATTAAGGATAAAAAACAAGGTGATTCCTGTCAGGGTTTAACTTTTACTGAAAATAATTTAAAATCTAAAAAATTCATATTAACAAATGTTAAATCTTAACAAAAACCATTAAAACTATATTATTATTTAAAGATAGATAGATAGCATTTATTGTCATTGAACAGAATTCAACGAAATTTCCATTTATCATTATATATAAATTATATTTTTAATTCATTTCCTGATCAGCAGCTTCATTACCAGCTGTAAACATCACGGATCAGGAACCGGTTCATCCGGTCGGTCGGATTGAGGAACGTTCACTGAACCGCAGCTGAAACTCCGAGTTTCTCCTTTTGTCAGTGAAACAAAGAGAAGCAGCTGATTGGCTGAGAGAGTTTAAACCTGATTGGCTGAAAGAGTTTAAACCTGACCAGCAGCTTCTGTCTCTAAAACAATAAATGACTGAAAACTTTCCAGATAATAAACCACTGATCCCTCTGATCACCTGTAACCTGAACACACCTGGGCTCTGTGCTGACGTCACCTGACAGAACAAACACCACCTAGTGGACGGAGCAGAGTACTGCAGGAGAAATATCCAGAAACAATAGTTGGTTTGTCAAATTTAAATCTATTCAACCCTCTGATGACAATAAATAAAATCATTTTTAAATCAGCTGCTTCTTGTTTCTTCACCCATCAAGTTTATCTGATTGTCTTTAAATAAATATTTTACTTTGATGTTTTTACTGATGTTTAGGGAAAATTAAATTTATTTTTTGTTGAAACTTTTATAGTTTCTGCTTTTAAATTTTCATCTTCCATTAAGTCTTGCTGTGAAAATAAACTATTAATTAAACATTGATTGATCTTTGACCTCTCTATATGATCCAGACTGATTTTAAAATAAAAATAGTTTAATTTGTTCTAGTTGAGTTTCTATCGACTGTAAAACCTGGTTTGGTTTAACAATCAGAGTCACAGTTTTATAAACTAAATGGTTTAACTGAAAACTAAACTAAATATTGAATTTAAATAAAAGCAGGAAAGTAAGAAAAGTTTCTATGGTCACAAAATGGCCGCCAGCCGACGCATCATTTCCTCAAGAAACAGAAAGTGGTTAGAAAACAAATGATCCACAACTGGTCACCATGACGACCAGGTAACCACAAACACGACTTTCTGACCATCAACGTCATCAAAGCTTTTAAAAAATGACATTTAGTTAAAATAGTTCAACTTGATCAAATCAGACGTTTGGAAAAAAAGTTTTTATCTGTTGAACCAACATCTGATTATTTACTGTTGGACTGAAGCTTGAAGGAGGAAGAGAGGACATGCAGGGTGTCCTTATTTACCTGTTAGTCTGGCTGGAGCCAAAACAGCTGAGGACCTCAGACTGGGACCCATCAGGACCTCAGACTGGGACCCATCAGAACCTCAGACTGGGGCCCATCAGAACCTCAGACTGGGGCCCATCAGAACCTCAGACTGGGACCCATCAGGACCTCAGACTGGGACCCATCAGAACCCATCAGGACCCATCAAAACCTCGTCTGTTCTGGTTCCGTGTGAATTAAAGAACCAAAAAGAAGCAGAACTTTCTCACTTCCACATTTCCTGAGGATTTTCCCAGGAACTGGACCTGCTTTCTGTTTGGTTACCAAATGAAACAGAATCTGGTTTTGCATAAACAAATGATCCAACAGCAGGTTTTGGATCAGAACTGGGAGAACTGGTCTGAACACTGGACTCTTTAATCTGGACCAGATCATATCATCTGACTGTTTCCATTTTAGATAACAAATTATGTTCAATCATATTTTATAGAATCTATAGTTATTAAATGCTTAAATAATAAGATTTATTCTCATCTTCACTCAGTTCCTGATGATCATCAGACATTCAGGAAACAATCAGTGACAGTTTAACTCATGGAAACTTTTTTCTAATAATCAATAATCACTTTTCCACCATTAATATCTGTGGTGGTGAATTAATATTTACTCTGACAGATTAACAGATTTATTTCTGTGAATAAAATCATTTTCTCTTCTGCTTCATGTCAATCAGAAAGTAAATCTCACCTGAGCGGCTCCCTGCTGATCCATCAGACTGAGATCAGAACCAAACCCAGCTGGTTGTTGGTTTGACAGTCAGCTGTTGGGTCACATGATCCCAGCGGCTCTCCTCATTGGTTCCCAGCAGGAAGGCGTCTCTGTTGCTTCACATAGTTTCTGTTCTTCCTGATTCTTTGACTCCAGTTTCCAGTTTTTCCACCTGCTGAGATTTTAAAGGTGCAGCTCAAACAAACAGCAGCAGAAAAACTTTCTGTTCATGTCAGATTAATGTTTGCTGGAACAGGAACTGACTGGTCAGAGGGTCAGTTTGGATGACATCACTTTCTGCTTCCTGTTAGCTACTGAAATCAATGGGAATAAATGGAAAAGTTTCTCTGCAGCCTGAAAATCCAGAGAATCTGATCCTGATGTCACATGATGACGGAGATTCACATCAACCAGAACCTGACTGCAGCTCATTTCTGTTCCTGCAGAGAATCACAAACATTCAGTGTTTGAAAGATCCAAGGACAATAAATCAAGATGTCCGTAAACGACAAAGCCTTTCTGACCATTATGGATAAAGAAGTTTACCAAAATGAGGATCACAGCTGGGTAGCCCCTTTACCATTTTACTCTCCAAGAGCTTCTTCCAAGTAACCAGAAACAAGCAATGAAGCGCCTTGAACTCACTTCGAAAAGCTCTGGAGAAAAAGCCAGAAATGAAACACTTCAAGGAGTTCATCCAGAAAAGTCTTGATAAAGACCAGCTGAACCAGCTCCCCTTCAGCAGAAGGTAGAGAAAACTGGTATCTTCCAACATTTGGTGTCTGAAACACCAGGACAGATCAGGGTGGAGTTGGATCCAAGTGCTGCTGATGTTCTTCTAAAGAGACCAGACTGGAACAACTCTGATAGGAGATCTTGATCTTCTGAGGTTTCTGAGAACTGGTCGCTGTCACAGCAGATGTTTTCCTGTCAGAGAGGATCAGAGAGATTATCTCCGTTTCCTCTGGTATGAAGATAAAAACCTTGACAAGAACATCGCAGAGTACAGAGTGAAGGTCCAGGTGTTTGGAAACACACCATCACCTGCCGCTGCTGCAGGAGACGAGCTGCTGGACAGGCTGAGGATGAACATGGTTCTGATGCCAGACAGTTTGTGGAGAGACAGTTTCATGTTGACCATCTGTGGTTCTGTGCAGAATTAAATGTTGAGCTGAGATGATGAAATCTAACAGAAATCCAGAGTCGTTGTCCCTGAGAGATTTTCCTGACATGTTGACTTTTACAAGCTGAAACTCTTGTTAACTCATCAAATATACATTTAGGAATCTCTCATTTCTCACAACTATATTTGTTCATGTGAATCTTCAGTCTTTATAGCCGACATTCAAAATGGCTCCTCTGTAGTTCAGATAACAGAGAAACTCTTCATGAAGCTGTAAATGATGAAAACCCTCAGACTTTGTCCTTCAAACCTTTTATTATGTCTGCAGACTTCAGCTCTCTGACCGTAAAGAAACTTTATCAGCAGGAAGTTTAAACACAGTGAACCTGATCTTTCAATTATAATGATAATCTGATTACTGGGAAAGGGAGAGATCTACCAACAATAAAATACCTTTCATACCAACAAGATGAAACTGTTATAAACTGCAGTGTGAGGTGATGAGGCAGCAGGCAGCAGACCCAGGATGAGATGAATAAGGTGATTTAATGATGAAAAACACAAAGTCCAAAATCAGGCAGCACAGCTGAGCAGAAAGCTAAAGCTCAACACTGGTAGCACTGGTACACGAATGGACAGCAAAACCAAAAACCGACAGACTGGAACGAACCATCGACAAGGATCCGACAAAGACACAGAAACACAGGTGACATTAAATACACAGGAGATAATCAGGGAACGAGACACAGCTGGGAACAATCAGGGGGAGACGGGACAACATGGAGACAGAAACTCAAAATAAACACAGAAAAACACAGATCACAACAGAAACTTGTCTGTTATCAGCTTTGATATGATCCAAGTTGAACGTGAAGGAATCTGTCTTTAAGGACATTCCTGTTTTCTACCTGCCTGAACCTGAACTTTTCACTGAATCCTTGGTTTGAAGGAGAGACTCAGAGGAACTGCAGATCTCTCAGCTCTTCTTAGTTTCAACCTGAAATGTCTGGAGGAAACAGATGAATGTGAACAAGAACATAAATATGATCTGCAGACACAACCAGCCTGGACTCTGAAACATTAAGTTTCAGCAGGTTGTTCTGTTTAAACAGTAAATCTGTGTTTGGCTGCTGAAGCTCTGCAGATGGGAAACCAAGCAGTTTTACTAGGTTAGCATGATGCTAAAGCCACTGCAGCTAAAGCAGAGACACTCTGGAGGAAATCTGATCCTGGTTCTTATTTATTTTATTTTATGAGTTTGATACTTTTTAATGTACAAATATAAATGTACATTTTGTACAATATTTGTTTTAATTATCTTCTTCAGCTGGATAATTTCTTTGATCAGAAAATGATGTTTCAATAACAGCATTATGATCAAATCTTACCTTTACTCTACATTATATTGTTCCTAAATTTGTTTTTTAAGTACTTTTAATACACTGAACAAAAATCTAAAGGCCCCATGTCTAGTATTGTTGCTATGTGGAGTTAATGGCTGTAAAGGATCATTGCTGACATTTTATTGTACAATATTAATATTTCTGTTGATGTGTGTATAATGTTTAACCCAACCTGCTGTCAGTGAGCTGCTGTTTTCCTCAGTGCATCTCCTCTGGCTGATCAGACAGAACCAGCAACAACATCCTTGGACTGGACAACAAAAGGCCCCAAAATGTCTCATGATGTCATGAAGCCTCAGATGTTCTGTGGAGCCGTCGGCGTGTTGGATGCAGGGACGTCCACCAGCAGCTGCACGGCTCAGTGTCCGTTATCGGACCGGCAGACCGGCTCTGCTGCAGAACCTCCTCATCCTCGTCGGACCGCTCAGCACCAGACGGCCACATCGGCTCGTCCATCCGAGGATCGGCTCAGACCAGCTGGTGAGACTATTGGACTGAACGACAGACACATCAAACCTCAGACTGTCTGTAACCGCCTACAGGAAGCCAACTGGGTCAGAACCAGATCCCTCAGCCTGACCCTTATCACCGCTGATCTTAACCTGCTGCAGACACAACACAGAGCTGGAACCTGCATGTCTGCTCAAAGCAAAAAGTGTCTGAGTCTTTATTCTTTAGTTAGTGGATCCTTTATCATTACAGTTCATTTTATTTTGCACTGTTAGGATCTTATGGATTCTTTATGGAATCTACAGGGATTAAGATTTTTATAACTAGAGATGAAACTTGGTTCTGCATCTTTTGATTCTTTTTTAAAGCTGTTTTTGGCTCTAGAGGCCTTTAATTGAGAGGTTAGAAGGAAATCAGGTAATGAGAGGAGGAAGACCCTCATCGATGGTCATCAGGCCTCGAAATAATATTTCTGCTCTAACATATAATCTTAATTAACCTCAGCAGTTCTCTATTTATTGCTGCACTAAGGTTCGCATGCCTTACTTATGAATATAGATTCTAATATATAAACATTTTGAAGAAATATAAGGTCCACTTAAGATGGATACAACTTAAATCATAAAGATAAATATTGCTAACGCCAATAAGCTAAACTTAATATAGTAATTCAACTACATTGATTTAACAGTTGGTCATTGTTGTCATTGCTTTGAAATTCAGGCTGAAATGTCTGAACAACAACCGTATTAAATATTTCAGATTTTGTTTCAGGCTAAATAAGGATTTTATTGTTATGAAGCTTTTATTTTTATGGCTTCATTTCCTATTAAACAGTATACACAATGTTTATAGAGCTTATTGATTTAAATTGGGAATAAGTATATAAATTTGAAATGATATAAAAGTATTGCAGCCATGTTTCACATTCGGCTCTTTTATTATGTTCTCTGTTACCATCAGTTTTCATGGTTTCAGTTTATTTCATATGGAAACTTCAACTTCAGTTTCACTCCTTAAAATGTTAACCAGGTTTATTAAGGAAATGTGTTGAATTTGTTCCTCTTTAAAATGTTTCACCTTCCCAGTTTAGAAGATGTTAACCTTCTTCAATCCTTTAAATGATTCCACAGAGTTAATCAGAATATTAAGTGTCTTCATCAGAAGAAAGCGGCTGGAATAGGACAGATTCTCAGCTTCTGGAAAAAACAGAACTGAAAGCAGAAACAATTAGTACTTTGATTAGACAAAGCATGTAATGAAAAGCTGGTCCTGTTTTTACTCTGTTAAAGTCCTAACAGTACAGAGTCAGCCTGTTCTAATGAGGCTGAATCTGTTTACCTGCTGAGAATCACAATTTGAAATGAAACATCTCGTTTTCCATAATGTGTTTTCCTGACGGCATATTTAGTGTTTCACAGCTACAAACAAGGTTCAGACTGATGTCAGAGATAAACTTATTTGTTATCCACAGTTTTAGTTACACAAACAAATTGATAACAAAACCCATGATATTTTAACATTGGTGTAAAATTTCAGGTCCTTTACATAAGTTTAAATAAAGATACAGAGAGATTTGACTGGCTGCACAGTGGCGCAGTTGGTTGCCTTGCAGCAAGAAGGTCCTGGGTTCGATTCCCAGCTGGGGTCTTTCTGCATGGTGTTTCCATGTTCTCCCTGTGCATGGTGGGTTCTCTCTGGGTACTCCGGCTTCCTCCCACAGTCCAAAAACTGACTGTTAGGTTAATTGGTCCCTCTAAATTCTCCCTAGGTGTGTGTGTGTGTGTGTGTGCATGGTTGTTTGTCTCTGAGTTGCCCTGCGACAGCCTGGCGACCTGTCCAGGGTGAGAGGCGGTCAGGAGCAACCCTCCTGACCCCATTAGGGACAAGGCTGAACAGAAAATGGATGGATACAGAGAGAGAAAGATTAACTAACCTTTAGTTTGGCGTTAAATGCTGCAAATAAAACAACCTACTGTAGAGTTCAATCAAATTCATAAGTTTCATAACTAACCTTGTCGGGTTCACCTGAGCTTCTATTTAAATGATCTGAACTTTTAAAGGAACGGTATCTGTCTCCTGGCTAGCAGTGCATTATTAATTCTAATGAATTATTTTGTCATGGGAGAATTTATTATCTTCATTATTTGACAGAACTGCTAGTTTAGCTTATAAACTAGTTAGACAAGCAACTTTTGTCAACTTTTGAACTAGAATTGAGGACATTTGCTTTTTAATGGGAATAAAAATAACATTTACTCCCAATTTTAAGTTTGGTTAAATTGATTCATTTTCTTCTCAAGTTATTTTTATGTATTTATTGTGATCAGTTAAATGGCTCAAATTTAGCATTAATTTATCACCTTTTAGGTCTTCCTGGTGGACCGTCCCTAGCCCGGGTTGCATGATGGTTCTGGTTCTGCTGATCTTTTCATCCATGGTTGTTGCAGACCATGTCCTGTGCTCAGCTGTTGTTGCTGGTCTGAGCGTCGTTCGTTCGCTGCTTCATGTCAGAGCAGGCGTTGCCGGCGCTCCATGACCCAATCAGGCTCCTGCTGTGGAGATGAGTTCTGGTTCTCCATGTTGTCGTGCTGTGAGGTTATCATGTCATCAGTCAGCATCTTCATTGGCGTCACCTTCTTTATGTTGTCATATGCAACTCTTAACAGATCCACCTCTTGATGATTAATAATTTTATCATTTGAAGTTAGTTATCTTATTTTGCCTATAATCAAATCGTTTTGTTTTAGTTAAATCCCATTTACTGTCAATTTTGATGAATTGAACTTGTAGCTTGTTTGTATTGATTCTTGTGTTGAAGTTATCAGAGGTAACCAATAACCAGACAATTACATCATCATATTAACCATAGATAGAAAAGGAATAGTTATTATATTTCAAAGATTTATTTTCTTACAATCCTGTTTAAAATATATTATTTATAACCTATTACTGTTGCTATGACTGCACTGGTTCACTTAACAAAACCTGTATGTTAACAATTAATGCTAATAATGAACAGCCAAACTCCTAACAGAATATTAGTTAGGATAATCTGTTTACACAGATTCATTTCTGTGTAAACAGTCATTTCTTACTGCAGCTGTTTTAAATTGTTGGAAATGTGTTTGCAGGAAAAATCAAATCAGAAAACATATTTTTTCAAACTTTGGCACATTGGAACATAAGAAGCAAGTATCTGTTTATATACATTTTTATTTTATGATAATTTTATGTCCTAAATAAACTCAATAAAAAGTTTCTGATTAAACAGTCTGGGCTCAGCTACTGTAAAAAATAAAACTCTGTTTATGTAAGACAATTAAACTGCATAAAGGACAGAACCCAAACAATTACTACAATCATTTACTTTATACACTGAACTCTAGAGAATCAGGGCCACCATAGATTAAAGAAGAAAACTTTCTACATGCAGGAGAAAATTTGACCCAAACAAAATAAAACAAAACTTCTAACAAGCAAAAACATGGAATATTCATAGAAGTAAAAAGAATATTTAGATGTAAAGCTGAATAAATTGGCCAGAAAACAAACTAAAGAATTTACAATATTAAAATTGAAATAATTTCTTGTAAAGTTAAGAAGTTGCATGAAAAAAGCAAATTATAAAGTCAGACATTTGCGACAGAAATATCAGAAGAGATTTAAGTGGTGAATTAGTGAGACGAGTGTTTGGATATTTTCATCCTGGTTCATTTCCTGCATCAGAACTTTTTCCGGGTCCAGTTTCACCAGAACGGCTTCAGCTGAATCCAGAATCCAGTCAGATGCTGGGAAGTTGCAACATATTTCTGCATCAGGCCTGCAGCTGCAATATTCACGACAATATTTAAGAGTTTTCTTCTGAATACAGTGAACCCTCGTTTTTCACGGGTTTGGGTTCCAAAAGAACCCGATCGGCGAAATCCGTAAAGTAGTTACCTTTATTTTTTACAATTATTATGCAGCATAATTAAATATTCTACATTGAAACCAAAGAACAAAACCTGTTTTCAGGCCTAAGCATTTTTTAAACAAATAGAACAATTTCTTACAAATAATTACAGTAAAATAATCATTTTAATCATCAATAGAAGTTCAGTAGGACAAATTGTGACTCGTATTTCTCTGATCCTCTGACTGTGACTCTGCAGCCCGACTCTGCAGCCCGACTCTGCAGCCCGACTCTGCAGCCCGACTCTGCAGCCTGACGCTGCAGCCTGACTCTGCAGCCTGACGCTGCAGCCTGACTCTGCAGCCTGACTCTGCAGCCTGACTCTGCAGCCTGACTCTGCTCTCTGGTGGCTTTTGGTGCAGGTGAGTTTTTTCCAGAGAAGAACGTCGTTATTATCGGTAGCTGTTGTTGCTCTTTTTTCTTCTGGGCAAAAAGATTTGCCAAAATTTGCCAAACTGTATGTTTAAATACCGTAACGTTATTGGCACACAGGTAGAGAAGAAGTGCTGAGACTGTTTAGCCAATCAGGACGCAGAACAGAACAATGCAGTGTGGGGAAAAAAAGAAAAAACTACACAAAACAGTTCGCGAAGCAGCGAGGGTTCACTGTACATCTAATTATTTTTGAGATGTTTCTGCTGAAAATCTCCTTCTGTGTGATCTAACTTGTGTTTCTTTTAACCCACATTGATCTCAGTATTTACATTAACAGGAACCACTGCAGGTTGAGTTTCAGTCAGATCACTGGACGATGAGTTTCAGTCAGATCACTGGACGGTGAGTTTCAGTCAGATCACTGGACGGTGAGTTTCAGTCAGATCACTGGACGATGAGTTTCAGTCAGATCACTGGACGGTGAGTTTCAGTCAGATCACTGGACGGTGAGTTTCAGTCAGATCACTGGACGGTGAGTTTCAGTCAGATCACTGGACGGTGAGTTTCAGTCAGATCACTGGACGATGAGTTTCAGGTCGTTTCTTCTTCCACAGAGTTAAAGAAATAAATGCAGAAACAACCAGAGAGAAGAGGAAGAGAGAAACAATCAGTCCAGGAACCGTTCTGCTCTGGTTCTTCTTCTCTCCATCCTGGTTCTGTTGAACGAACTGAACTGTAAAACAGAAACAGGAAATTTTGGAAACAAAATCCTTTTTTATTTTTGGAGATTTTTCTGGATAAAACGTCTCCAACATTTTCTCCTGGTTTGATAACCAGGATCATTAAATCCGACTGATTCTCAGTATTTACTGACCAATGATATAAACTCTGTGTTAGAATATCAACAACATCCTAATGTAATAATATTAATATTAATATCACATTAATGTCTAATGATCTGTTTCTAGTTCAGCTTCTAACCTGCTGAATGATCTGGAGTCACACCAGGAATAAAGACATGCAGATATTTGATGCAGAAGCAAGTCAGAAATAAAAGCCAAATATTAATTTGAAGTATGAAAATATGATTAAATGTGAACTATTTTCATTTTTTAACAGTAACTCCAGACCTTTCAATGCTTCATATTTGGTCACTTCAGCTTCACTTCCTGCAGACAAGAAGCAAACAGGTGAGTTTTAGAAACAGACAGGTTGCTTAGCAACAGCTGGGTTCATGACAAGACAGGTGGAAAAACTCAGACATGACTTGAAACCGTTTATCTTAGCAGGTAGGTGAAGTAAATTCAAACGTTAAATTATTAATCAGCTGTTGATGAAAAATCAATCAATTCATCAATTATCTCTTAATGGATCAGAATTTCCCTCCATTATTCCATCGTTCTGATGACAGAAAGTCTCAAACCATCCAGGATCATAACAGAACCATCATAACAGAACCATCATAACAGAACCATCACAACAGAACCATCATAAACATTTCCAGGATTAAAGGACTAATGTCTCAGCAAGATCTAGAGAAACTCATCCATGCGTTCATCTTCAGTCGTATTGATTATTGCAACAGCGTCTTCACAGGTCTGTCCAACAAATCAATCAAACAGCTGCAGCTGATCCAGAATGCTGCTGCTGGCGTTCTGACTAAAACCAGGAAGATAGAGCACATAACACCAGTTTTAAAGTCCCTCCACTGGCTCCCTGTAGCTCAAAGAATAGACTTTAAAATACTGTTGTTAGTTTATAAATCACTGAACGGCTTAGCACCACAATACATTAAAGATCTGCTGTTGTTGTATCAACCTTCCAGACCTCTCAGGTCTTCAGGTTCTGGTTCTGCTCTGCATCCCCATGAAACCAGAACCAAACGAGGAGAAGCAGCTTTCAGATCTATGCACCACGAATTTGAACAAACTTCCAGAAAACTGTTAAAACAGCTGAAACCACTGACTTCTTTTAAATCTCAACTAAAAACCCACCTGTTTAGAATTGTATTTGAAATGTAATCAATTACAAATTTATTGATGTAACTTGACTTAATGATTGATTCTATGTTGCATTGTGATTCTGTGTTTGTTATGATGTAAAGCACTTTGAAATGCCTTGCTGCTGAAACGTGCTATACAAATAAAATTTGATTGATTTGATTGATAACAGAACCATCATAACAGAACCATCACATCAGAACCATCACATCAGAACCATCATAACAGAACCATCATAACAGAACCATCATATCAGAACCATCACAACAGAACCATCATAACAGAACCATCACAACAGAACCATCATAACAGAACCATCATAACTGAACCATCATAACAGAACCATCACATCAGAACCATCACATCAGAACCATCACAACAGAACCATCACAACAGAACCATCATAACTGAACCATCATAACAGAACCATCATATCAGAACCATCACAACAGAACCATCATAACAGAACCATCACAACAGAACCATCATAACAGAACCATCATAACTGAACATCATAACAGAACCATCACATCAGAACCATCACATAAAACTCAAATTTGAACTTGGTTCCAGCTTCAAACCGCCAGAACTAATGCATCTCAGCCTTTCTATGCTGTTCCGAAGCCAATAAGGCTGAAAATTGAGTGTGGTGCTGAAAATTCACATATTGTCACTTTTTCACTTCTCTCGCCGAGAAAACGCTTTTTTGGTCTCTAACATTCAAAACTCATAAAACTCAAAATTTAGACTTGGTTCCAGCTTCAAACCACCAGAACTAATGCATCTCAGCATTTCTATGCTGTTCCAAAGGTAATAAGGCTGAAAATTGAGTGTGGTGCTGAAAATTCACATATTGTCACTTTTTCACTTCTCTCGCCGAGAAAACGCTTTTTTGGTCTCTAACATTCAAAACTCATAAAACTCAAAATTTAGACTTGGTTCCAGCTTCAAACCGCCAGAACTAATGCATCTCAGCATTTCTATGCTGTTCCGAAGCCAGTAAGGCTGAAAATTGAGTGTGGTGCTGAAAATTCACATATTGTCACTTTTTCACTTCTCTCGCCGAGAAAACGCTTTTTTGGTCTGTAACATTCAAAACTCATGAAACTCAAAATTTAGACTTGGTTCCAGCTTCAAACCGCCAGAACTAATGCATCTCAGCATTTCTATGCTGTTCCGAAGGCAATAAGGCTGAAAATTGAGTGTAGTGCTGAAAATTCACATATTGTCACTTTTTCACTTCTCTCGCAGAGAAAACGCTTTTTTGGTCTCTAACATTCAAAACTCATGAAACTCAAAATTTAGACTTGGTTCCAGCTTCAAACTACCAGAACTACTGCATCTCAGCAATTCTATGCTGTTCCAAAGGTAATAAGGCTGAAAATTGAGAGTGGTGCTGAAAATTCACATAGTGTCAGTTTTTCACTTGTCTCGCCGAGAAAACGCTTTTTTGGTCTCTAACATTTAAAACTCATGAAACTCAAAATTTACACTTGGTTCCAGCATCAAACCACCAGAACTACTGCATCTCAGCATTTCTATGCTGTTTCAAAGCCAATAAGGCTGAAAATTGAGTGTAGTGCTGAAAATTCACATATTGTCACTTTTTCACTTCTCTCGCAGAGAAAACGCTTTTTTGGTCTCTAACATTCAAAACTCATGAAACTCAAAATTTAGACTTGGTTCCAGCATCAAACCACCAGAACTAATGCATCTCAGCATTTCTATGCTGTTCCGAAGCCAATAAGGCTGAAAATTGAGTGTGGTGCTGAAAATTCACATATTGTCACTTTTTCACTTCTCTCGCCGAGAAAACGCTTTTTTGGTCTCTAATATTCAAAACTCATGAAACTCAAAATTTACACTTGGTTCCAGCATCAAACCACGAGAACTAATGCATCTCAGCATTTCTATGCTGTTCCAAAGGTAATAAGGCTGAAAATTGAGTGTGGTGCTGAAAATTCACATATTGTCACTTTTTCACTTCTCTCGCCGAGAAAACGCTTTTTTGGTCTCTAACATTCAAAACTCATGAAACTCAAAATTTAGACTTGGTTCCAGCTTCAAACCGCCAGAACTAATGCATCTCAGCATTTCTATGCTGTTCCAAAGCCAATAAGGCTGAAAATTGAGTGTGGTGCTGAAAATTCACATATTGTCACTTTTTCACTTCTCTCGCAGAGAAAACGCTTTTTTGGTCACTAACATTCAAAACTCATAAAACTCAAAATTTAGACTTGGTTCCAGCTTCAAACTACCAGAACTACTGCATCTCAGCAATTCTAAGCTGTTCCGAAGCCAATAAGGCTGAAAATTGAGTGTGGTGCTGAAAATTCACATATTGTCACTTTTTCACTTCTCTCGCCGAGAAAACGCTTTTTTGTTCTGTAACATTCAAAACTCATGAAACTCAAAATTTAGATTTGGTTCCAGCTTCAAACCGCCAGTACTAATGCATCTCAGCATTTCTATGCTGTTCCAAAGGTAATAAGGCTGAAAATTGAGTGTCGTGCTGAAAATTCACATATTGTCAGTTTTTCACTTCTCTCGCCGAGAAAACGCTTTTTTGGTCTCTAACATTCAAAACTCATAAAACTCAAAATTTAGACTTGGTTCCAGCTTCAAACCGCCAGAACTAATGCATCTCAGCATTTCTATGCTGTTCCGAAGCCAATAAGGCTGAAAATTGAGTGTGGTGCTGAAAATTCACATATTGTCACTTTTTCGCTTCTCTCGCCGAGAAAACGCTTTTTTGGTCTGTAACATTCAAAACTCATAAAACTCAAAATTTAGACTTGGTTCCAGCTTCAAACTACCAGAACTACTGCATCTCAGCATTTCTATGCTGTTCCGAAGCCAATAAGTCTGAAAATTGAGTGTGGTGCTGAAAATTCACATATTGTCACTTTTTCACTTCTCTCGCCGAGAAAACGCTTTTTTGGTCTCTAACATTCAAAACTCATAAAACTCAAAATTTACACTTGGTTCCAGCTTCAAACCGCCAGAACTAATGCATCTCAGCATTTCTATGCTGTTCCGAAGCCAATAAGGCTGAAAATTGAGTGTGGTGCTGAAAATTCACATATTGTCACTTTTTCACTTCTCTCGCAGAGAAAACGCTTTTTTGGTCACTAACATTCAAAACTCATAAAACTCAAAATTTAGACTTGGTTCCAGCTTCAAACTACCAGAACTACTGCATCTCAGCAATTCTAAGCTGTTCCAAAGGTAATAAGGCTGAAAATTGAGTGTGGTGCTGAAAATTCACATATTGTCACTTTTTCACTTCTCTCGCCGAGAAAACGCTTTTTTGGTCTGTAACATTCAAAACTCATAAAACTCAAAATTTAGACTTGGTTCCAGCTTCAAACTACCAGAACTACTGCATCTCATCATTTCTATGCTGTTCCAAAGCTAATAAGGCTGAAAATTGAGTGTGGTGCAGAAAATTCACATATTGTCACTTTTTCACTTCTCTCGCCGAGAAAACGCTTTTTTGGTCTCTAACATTCAAAACTCATGAAACTCAAAATTTACACTTGGTTCCAGCATCAAACCACCAGAACTAATGCATCTCAGCATTTCTATGCTGTTCCGAAGCCAATAAGGCTGAAAATTGAGTGTGGTGCTGAAAATTCACATATTGTCACTTTTTCACTTCTCTCGCCGAGAAAACGCTTTTTTGGTCTCTAATATTCAAAACTCATAAAACTCAAAATTTAGACTTGGTTCCAGCTTCAAACCGCCAGAACTAATGCATCTCAGCATTTCTATGCTGTTCCGAAGCCAATAAGGCTGAAAATTGAGAGTGGTGCTGAAAATTCACATAGTGTCACTTTTTCACTTCTCTCGCCGAGAAAACGCTTTTTTGGTCTGTAACATTCAAAACTCATGAAACTCAAAATTTACATTTGGTTCCAGCTTCAAACCGCCAGAACTAATGCATCTCAGCATTTCTATGCTGTTCCGAAGCCAATAAGGCTGAAAATTGAGTGTGGTGCTGAAAATTCACATATTGTCACTTTTTCACTTCTCTCGCCGAGAAAACGCTTTTTTGGTCTCTAACATTCAAAACTCATAAAACTCAAAATTTACACTTGGTTCCAGCTTCAAACCGCCAGAACTAATGCATCTCAGCATTTCTATGCTGTTCCGAAGCCAATAAGGCTGAAAATTGAGTGTGGTGCTGAAAATTCACATATTGTCACTTTTTCACTTCTCTCGCAGAGAAAACGCTTTTTTGGTCACTAACATTCAAAACTCATAAAACTCAAAATTTAGACTTGGTTCCAGCTTCAAACTACCAGAACTACTGCATCTCAGCAATTCTAAGCTGTTCCAAAGGTAATAAGGCTGAAAATTGAGTGTGGTGCAGAAAATTCACATATTGTCACTTTTTCACTTCTCTCGCCGAGAAAACGCTTTTTTGGTCTCTAACATTCAAAACTCATGAAACTCAAAATTGACACTTGGTTCCAGCATCAAATCACCAGAACTAATGCATCTCAGCATTTCTATGCTGTTCCAAAGGTAATAAGGCTGAAAATTGAGTGTGGTGCTGAAAATTCACATATTGTCAGTTTTTCACTTCTCTCGCCGAGAAAACGCTTTTTTGGTCTCTAACATTCAAAACTCATAAAACTCAAAATTTAGACTTGGTTCCAGCTTCAAACCGCCAGAACTAATGCATCTCAGCATTTCTATGCTGTTCCGAAGCCAATAAGTCTGAAAATTGAGTGTGGTGCTGAAAATCCACATATTGTCACTTTTTCACTTCTCTCGCCGAGAAAACGCTTTTTTGGTCTGTAACATTCAGAACTCATGAAACTCAAAATTTACACTTGGTTCCAGCTTCAAACCGCCAGAACTAATGCATCTCAGCATTTCTATGCTGTTCCGAAGCCAATAAGGCTGAAAATTGAGTGTGGTGCTGAAAATTCACATATTGTCACTTTTTCACTTCTCTCGCCGAGAAAACGCTTTTTTGGTCTCTAACATTCAAAACTCATAAAATTCAAAATTTAGACTTGGTTCCAGCTTCAAACTACCAGAACTACAGCCTCTCAGCATTTCTATGCTGTTCCAAAGGTAATAAGGCTGAAAATTGAGTGTTGTGCTGAAAATTCACATATTTTCACTTTTTCACTTCTCTCGCCGAGAAAACGCTTTTTTGGTCTCTAACATTCAAAACTCATAAAATTCAAAATTTAGACTTGGTTCCAGCTTCAAACCGCCAGAACTACTGCATCTCAGCATTTCTATGCTGTTCCGAGGCCAATAAGGCTGAAAATTGAGTGTGGTGCTGAAAATTCACATATTGTCACTTTTTCACTTCTCTCGCCGAGAAAACGCTTTTTTGGTCTGTAACCTTCAAAACTCATAAAACTCAAAATTTAGACTTGGTTCCAGCTTCAAACTACCAGAACTACAGCCTCTCAGCATTTCTATGCTGTTCCAAAGGTAATAAGGCTGAATATTGAGAGTGGTGCTGAAAATTCACATAGTGTCAGTTTTTCACTTGTCTCGCCGAGAAAACGCTTTTTTGGTCTGTAACATTCAAAACTCATAAAACTCAAAATTTAGACTTGGTTCCAGCTTCAAACTACCAGAACTACTGCATCTCAGCATTTCTATGCTGTTCCAAAGGTAATAAGGCTGAAAATTGAGTGTGGTGCTGAAAATTCACATATTGTCACTTTTTCACTACTCTCGCCGAGAAAACGCTTTTTTGGTCTCTAATATTCAAAACTAATGAAACTCAAAATTTACACATGGTTCCAGCTTCAAACTACCAGAACTACTGCATCTCAGCATTTCTATGCTGTTCCAAAGGTAATAAGGCTGAAAATTGAGTGTGGTGCTGAAAATTCACATATTGTCACTTTTTCCACTTCTCTCGCCGAGAAAACGCTTTTTTGGTCTCTAACATTCAAAACTCATGAAACTCAAAATTTACACTTGGTTCCAGCATCAAACCACCAGAACTAATGCATCTCAGCATTTCTATGCTGTTCCAAAGGTAATAAGGCTGAATATTGAGAGTGGTGCTGAAAATTCACATAGTGTCAGTTTTTCACTTGTCTCGCCGAGAAAACGCTTTTTTGGTCTGTAACATTCAAAACTCATAAAACTCAAAATTTAGACTTGGTTCCAGCTTCAAACTACCAGAACTACTGCATCTCAGCATTTCTATGCTGTTCCAAAGGTAATAAGGCTGAAAATTGAGTGTGGTGCTGAAAATTCACATATTGTCACTTTTTCACTTCTCTCGCCGAGAAAACGCTTTTTTGGTCTGTAACATTCAAAACTCATGAAACTCAAAATTTAGACTTGGTTCCAGCTTCAAACCGCCAGAACTAATGCATCTCAGCATTTCTAAGCTGTTCCAAAGGTAATAAGGCTGAAAATTGAGTGTGGTGCTGAAAATTCACATATTGTCACTTTTTCACTTCTCTCGCCGTGAAAACGCTTTTTTGGACTCTAACATTCAAAACTCATAAAATTCAAAATTTAGACTTGGTTCCAGCTTCAAACTACCAGAACTACTGCATCGCAGCATTTCTATGCTGTTCCGAAGGTAATAAGGCTGAAAATTGAGTGTGGTGCTGAAAATTCACATATTGTCAGTTTTTCACTTGTCTCGCCGAGAAAACGCTTTTTTGGTCTCTAACATTCAAAACTCATGAAACTCAAAATTTACACTTGGTTCCAGCTTCAAACTACGAGAACTACTGCATCGCAGCATTTCTATGCTGTTCCGAAGGTAATAAGGCTGAAAATTGAGTGTGGTGCTGAAAATTCACATATTGTCAGTTTTTCACTTCTCTCGCCGAGAAAACGCTTTTTTGGTCTGTAACATTCAAAACTCATGAAACTCAAAATTTAGACTTGGTTCCAGCTTCAAACCGCCAGAACTAATGCATCTCAGCATTTCTATGCTGTTCCGAAGCCAATAAGGCTGAAAATTGAGTGTGGTGCTGAAAATTCACATATTGTCACTTTTTCACTTCTCTCGCCGAGAAAACGCTTTTTTGGTCTGTAACATTCAAAACTCATGAAACTCAAAATTTACACTTGGTTCCAGCTTCAAACCGCCAGAACTAATGCATCTCAGCATTTCTATGCTGTTCCGAAGCCAATAAGGCTGAAAATTGAGTGTGGTGCTGAAAATTCACATATTGTCACTTTTTGACTTCTCTCGCCGAGAAAACGCTTTTTTGGTCTCTAACATTCAAAACTCATAAAATTCAAAATTTAGACTTGGTTCCAGCTTCAAACTACCAGAACTACTGCATCTCAGCATTTCTATGCTGTTCCAAAGGTAATAAGGCTGAAAATTGAGTGTGGTGCTGAAAATTCACATATTGTCACTTTTTCACTTCTCTCGCCGAGAAAACGCTTTTTTGGTCTGTAACATTCAAAACTCATGAAACTCAAAGTTTAGACTTGGTTCCAGCTTCAAACCGCCAGAACTAATGCATCTCAGCATTTCTATGCTGTTCCGAAGCCAATAAGGCTGAAAATTGAGTGTGGTGCTGAAAATTCACATATTGTCACTTTTTCACTTCTCTCGCCGAGAAAACGCTTTTTTGGTCTCTAACATTCAAAACTCATAAAACTCAAAATTTAGACTTGGTTCCAGCTTCAAACCGCCAGAACTACTGCATCTCAGCATTTCTATGCTGTTCCAAAGGTAAAAAGGCTGAAAATTGAGTGTGGTGCTGAAAATTCACATATTGTCACTTTTTCACTTCTCTCGCCGAGAAAACGCTTTTTTGGTCTGTAACATTCAAAACTCATGAAACTCAAAATTTACACTTGGTTGCAGCTTCAAACCGCCAGAACTAATGCATCTCAGCATTTCTATGCTGTTCCGAAGCCAATAAGGCTGAAAATTGAGTGTGGTGCTGAAAATTCACATATTGTCACTTTTTCACTTCTCTCGCCGAGAAAACGCTTTTTTGGTCTCTAACATTCAAAACTCATGAAACTCAAAATTTACACTTGGCTCCATCTTCAAAACAACCAGAACTACTACATCTCAGCATTTCTATGCTGTTCCAATGCCAAAAAGGTTGAAAATTGAGTGTAGTGCTGAAAATTCACATATTGTCACTTTTTCACTTCTCTCGCCGAGAAAACGCTTTTTTGGTCTCTAACATTCAAAACTCATGAAGCTCAAAATTTACACTTGGTTCCAGCTTCAAACCACCAGAACTAATGCATCTCAGCATTTCTATGCTGTTCCAATGCCAAAAAGGTTGAAAATTGAGTGTCGTGCTGAAAATTCACATATTGTCACTTTTTCACTTCTCTCGCTGAGAAAACGCTTTTTTGGTCTCTAACATTCAAAACTCATAAAACTCAAAATTTACACTTGGTTCCAGCTTTTTTTTTTCAAAATTTGTCCGGGGGTTGTAAGTCCCAGTAAACTATAATAAGCTGGATTTTCTGTTTGTCTCAAAATGAACTTTTGATGTAAAAAAAATATAAAAAATTAAAAATACCAATCTTTGCTTTCATCCACCCATAAAACATTGCTCATCATTTCTCTTCAGTCCAATCCGATGGTCAAATTTCTTAATTCAATTCAGTTGATTTATAAAACGCTAATTTACAAGACCATTTACAAAACAGTCATTTCCATTCTACTTATCAAACAACACAGCAATTTAAATGTATTAAAGTCAGTAAAAAACAAAAAAAAAAGTTTAGTTATCCGAGTTAAAAAATGCAGATTGCATCATGTCATTGACTTGACTTGTTTATACGCTTCTCCTTCTTCAAATTACTTTTACCCTACAATGACTGATTTTATCCATATTTTCAGGGGAAGCCGGTGGAACCAACATGTACATTTGCTGCTTTCTATCTTTGTTCTTTCTTAGACTAGGATCATCACAAAATGAATAACCTCGCTGATTGAACTCTAAAATGAATAAAAAGTCATTCAGTTAATCATTCAGTTACTCAGAATCAGCACAACATTGACTCTTTCCATCTTTAAGATGACTAGAACAAACTCCTCACTGTTGAATCCGTGGTGTTGGCATCACTTTATTACAAATGATAGTAAATAATTGGAAACATAATTCTACCAAGATAGAACTTAATCTGCTATTACCGGACACAACTGGAACTCCATAAAGTCTCGTAGTAAAAGTCACATTAATACACAATCAGAGCGCATCATGCTAAACCGATCCTCTGCAAAAATACAAAAAAAAACCAAAACAAACAAACAAACATTTGTTTAACATGTCAGAATTTTAACAAGAAAGAAAAACACAGAGTACAAGCGATAAAATTGTTGTGTTATTAGATGCAGGTCACAACAGCTGGAAATGTACATTTTATCTTTAGGGTTTTATGTAACACCGTACTAATAAGCTACAATATTGTTGGTGAATAATATCATTCATCACTAGTGGATCTGTTCTTCTCTTCTTCTGCAGCCCCTGGATGAACAGGAACAACTGATGTTTGTCCGTTCTGTAAGACACAATTTCCCTTTAAGGAGAAAAAAAAATCAAAGTTTAGTTTGTTTTACATTGTTGTTTTTTTAGCACACGCAAATGATAGAGCACTTAATAAATTAAAATAAAAGTTGTTCATTTATATTATATTCATTTAGACCAAAAAGGGAAGTTATTAGTTATACTCTACAATTCAGAGTACAATTCAATTTTTAACGAGATCCACATTTTTTAAAGTTTTGACAAACCTTAAAGTGTCTTCAGCTCGTGGAGCCGTTTCAGTGAAGTTAGCGTTCATGGAGGGAAACTTGCTGTTGCTGTTCTGCTCGGTCAGAATGTTGCTGATGTCAGAAAAATCTGCTGTCATGTGATGAGCTGGAAAAAAAAATTAACAAACATGTTTGCAAAAAAAAGTGGCATTGTGTTTTCACTTAAGACTTATAAAATAGTTTCATGATTTTGGTTATGCCTGTAGAATTTAAACTGAGGTAACACTGAACAATGAATCGTTGGGTAAATAGTTTGAAAAAGAAAAGATATTAAAGACACGCTAACCTAAATGGCTGCAAATGCAACCATTGCTGAAAATGAATCAGACTCGTGTAATGTTTTGTCTTAGTGTAATGTTTCACCTCTCTGCAAAAATTTGAGTCACTAAGCTTTATTCTGTTTTAAACCCTTGCTATTTGATCAGTTTGATTTTAGAAGGGGAACAATGACTTTTTTTTTATTTATAACAGAAACATAAAATCTACTCTCTTTACATCTTTAAGATGACTAGAACAAGACTCACTGTGTACACTGAGGGCGATGAGTTCAGCCAAAAGTAAGACATTCAGGATTCCCAAACATACAGCCGCACGGAGGCAGAGCCTCTCTTTGGAGCTGCTCCAACCTTAACAAAAACCTCAACCTTAGCAAAATTGAATTCAATACACACTAGATTTCTCTGTAACTTCGTTCTTACCTGTGTGATTAGATGCAGTTTGTCCAACAGGTTCCATATTGACGTAAATTTCCTCCATCGCTTCAGACTCTGCGCTGGCTTTAAACATTGACTATAAAATCCACTGCAGTAGTGGAACTAAGTGAAAAACTGTGGGAAAGAGATGAGATGTCTGGTGTTCAACAAAACAAAAGGTAAACGTATTTTAGAGATAACAACCAAATAAAGAAATTCATGAGCGCAGATTCAGTATTAGTTTCTTAAATATCTTACACAACATAAAATTCTTGAAGGTTTCAATAGTTTCATAAGTTCATATTTGCTGATTCGGTTCTGTATCAATGAATATTTATTTATCCTTTTTCTTTGTTTTCCTTCAGCTTGGTTAATCCTACTCATAATAAACACATTACACTTTTCCATGGGTGAAAAAATAATTGGCCCTTTCCATCTTTAAGATGACACAAAATTAAAAATAGTTTTAAATCACTGATATAAGGATGAAAAAATACATCTGATGTTGTGATGTTCTTGCTTCATCTTGCTCCTGCAGATGGCTGTGTCCAAAATATTTCCTAAAGATTAATAAATTGTTGGAGCAGATGACTGGTTCCCTCCTTGGTCATATGGACCTAACAGTTTTACAGGTCTCATTCTGTCCTGATAACTAGTCACAGCCTTGCTCTCGGTAAAAAAACTATCATCTTTGTATTTTGCTTTCTAAATCCTCTTTTAACCCTGTTTCTTGTCCAGTAGCAGAAGCATTTACATTAAGAAACCACAGGTGTTGAACTGAAATCCTCCATTAGTCCAGAAAATGTAAAATCCCTGAATTGCATTATTACAAAACTTCTATAACCGTTGGATCGAATAATTATGGAATTGTACGTATTTATTCATATTTTAAAGATATGTACTTTTAGGACTGCCATCTAGTAAAAAAACAAGCTGCATGAGCTGGCTAGTACTGTCTAAAACTCTGTCACCATATCTTCTAAAACAGCCATGAGGCAGATCAAAAGTTTGACAAACAGTTTGCTTTGTGAAGCACCGCCTCACTGGGAGGGAATCAAAAGGGAATCAGGTGCAAGTTGGGTGGGTTAAAGTAAGAGAAACCAGATACTGCATTCAAAGCATGATGAAGACCAGCAAGCAAAACATTCAGAGTGGATATAGTAGAATATCAGACTTCAGGAGATACAAGATAGAAGATTTGACTGAATCAAGACATTGCCCAGAAGTTCAGACTGGGAAGCTAACTGGCAAATTGCTAGCTAAGTATGTGGAGCAGGAAAATAGGTCGTATTTACTTTAATTTATGCAAACCAATTGCCTCAAAAAGATTCAATTACTGCAACATATAAAAGACAAGTGTAGTTACACCGTGTGATTTTGGCAAACAATATTCTTAAACTCATCCAAAATATTATTCTCCGTAAAACTTCTTTTATTTTCTGCTTACAGCAGCAGCAATATATTTGCTACATAGATTAAAGATACATGGTCTCATCATTTGACATGGTTGTTCTGTTCAAAACCTTTTGGTTTGCTTGAGCAGAAATGGTGTAGTGTCTGGGCATGTTAAAATGTTCAACTTTTCCACCCAAAATCCTCACTACTTTCAAATAGTTCACTTTTTATTTTATCTTAGTTGTTGCATGGACTCAACTTAAATAGATTAACTTATAAAGCTTTTTTTTTTATATCCAAACGTTCCTGCCACTTGTTTAAGATGAGTACAAACAACAAGTTGATGATAATTAAGTGATGTTCACTTTAACTTTTTTTTTTTTTTTTTTAAGTCTAATGTCTTATTTTACAGTGAGGAAGGCCGGAGTCTAGCTTTAGCAGATGGCTGAAGGCATCTGATCCATGCTTCAAACTCAGTACCTGTTTGCTTTACGGCAAAACTTTGGTACGGTTAAATTTAATCGGCTAAAGAAAGTCAGACGGTTTATTCTCCAATGTGAGAAATCCCTTGAGGTAGTCAAGTTTCTTGTTTGATCAGATCTTGTTAGTCATTTACATAGTATGATTACTAATTAACGGTTGATTCTTTTGTATCTAGATGCAATGTAATCATTCAATTCATAATTGAAGTTTTATTATCAGGATTCAGCAAATTAAATATTTCATAGTATATTTCACTGATTCCTTTCATACAGTCTAAGTTCCCTGAAAAGGAGAAATGACCTTTCAGAGAAATATAATTTTGATTGCTTTGAGTATAATGATATTTTACTTAATCTGACTGATATGATCTTCTTTAGCGCATACTGATGCTTCGCATTGATCATTTATAAGCTTATCAATTACAAGAGTTGTACTGTCTGTTACAGAACATTAGTGAACAGCATCATTAGGACCAAGGAACAAAAGCTGCAGATCATTTTTAAGGTAACAAAACAATTCACCATGTTGTGAGCAACTCTTGGAGCATGGTTGTGTAGTGAGTATGTTTAATTTTTATTTTTAGGTAAAGTGTACCAATAGCAAACTTAGTCAATGTTATTATAAGTGGGGCTAGTTGTCAGAAGATGTAAGTAAGTCTCGGTGAGAGGGAGTATTTAAGAAAAAACACAAATTCACTGATTAAATTGTTGGTTGATAGCCAACATATATTTGAATTTGTGCAACAAACACCAAAAGAAAAAAACTATATAAAACTGAATGGCCATTCAGTTTGATAAATATTTACACATTCAATAAATCAATAGAAATCCAAGGGCACACATTAAAACATCAAATCTAAATAAATAATATGAATTATATTAACTATTTTAATACAGACTGATGGTTCACATTGATCATTTAAAAGTTTTAGTAGTAGTAGTGGAAAAGTCTGAACAAATTCTTTAACTGCGGAAAGATAAAAGTTAAATTTGAGCAGCCTCACTTAGGCCTGTTTACTGTCTGTCACATGTTCTTCAGAAGTACGTGTACAAATGAACATTTACTGAAATGTTTCACACTAGCTAGTGTTACAGAAAAAAAAATCTATAAGAGTTTAAAATTTAAGTGATGAAGGAAATCACAAACTCATAGTCAGCACTGACTAATCGTGCTACCATAAAATAAAGCAGTAAAACAGTTAAAACTCTAAGTTTTCTGTAGAGGTATGTGTTTACTATTGTGCCTGGACGCACACACTCCCACACGCCTTTTGAATTATGCAAGTAGAAAACAAAAATACTATAGTTTTTTTTATTTCAGGTGCTTTACCAAACATGTAGAAGAAGGTGCTCTGGTCAGATGAGACCAAAGCTTAGTTTTTGAAAAAATAAAAGGGTGGCTGTTGTCACATGGAGAAATCACACAAACACACCCACACACACACACACACGCATATACACACTGAAGGTTATCCTGCAATAGTCAGCCCCGCCCACTCCTCACTACTTCCCAGGGCTGCCTACTGACCAGTTCTCTGTCTAACAGGTCCGGAAAATCTCTGAGACCTGGGTATTACCCTAAAAGTACTCTATAAGAGATAATCTATTTAAACTGGTGGCGAAAGTGATTCGTCTAGCTCTAACTACCTCCAATCCAGAAGTTATGACCCTTTACAGTTAAGAAACAATCAGCTGAGTAGCCCTCGCAGCTGCATAATTCCAATAACCACTTCTGTTAACGGTAGCCCACTTTCTAAATCGTAACTTGCACTTGGAACCGGCTAGATTATGTTTAGTGACTTAGATGTAAGTCCCAGGGTCATTATTTAATCTCACCAAAGGAAATTATGAAGCCTCCTATTTACTGGAATCATGTACATTAGTTTTACCTTAATTAAAAGAATTGGACAAAGATTAAATGACTCTATTAATTCCAATGTCCACCAACCTCATCAGAATTTTATAATATAAATTTATTAAGCAAGCTTAAGCAGGGATATGCGACATACAAATCAATAATCAATCGTATATAATTCAAAAACAGTGTAATAAGATTTACATGTACAATCATACTACCCTATCTCCTTTCCCTAATTTAAGTCGCACGTTCTGAAATGGAATTTCAATGAGCAGATTCAACTCATACCCCGGTGATGGTGGATCTTTTGGCAACAGGAATTTCTTGCGTCCTTGGTTGAGGTCTTTGCCTGGTGTGGAAAAACCCTCCTCAGAAGGGAAGCAAAGCAGAGAGGGTCTGAATCTTTTTTGCAAAACCCAGTTCTTTATCCCTGAGGGACCTTTGTCCTTCCTCCAAGTCTTGTTGCAGAGTTTGAAATTGCTGGGTTGAGACGAGACCAGCGGTCGAATAAAGAACCAGAGATGGGGCGATGGGACCCAGTCCTTTCTTAGCGGTGTGAAGTCCGAGCTTCCCCGTGGTTCTGAAGTGCGGTCCGTAGCTTAATCTGCTCCTCTGTGAGTTGTCTCTCCTTCTGCGCCGCCGGACTGGGAACAGCTGGTTCCTCTTTTCAGCCCCTTTTTATGCCTCTCCTCACCATGTGTGTGTATGGGGAGGTTTGGTCTACGTGACTTGCTTCACATCTGCTGTCTCTCATGAAAAAGTCCCTACATTTCTCAACCTGTTTTTGCTGACCATAGCGGAATTTCCCGTACTTCCTCTTTTTCCGTTGCCTCAGCCAAACTCACCGCACCACCCATCCTGTGCGCTCTGGCCATCTGTTCAGAACTGCTTGCGACATTTCCTGTTTCAGGGCTGTACTGCATTCCTCTCTTTTCCTATAACTCACTATTATTTATTATAACTCATTAAACACATTCAAGCTGCTTAAATTGATTTCAAATGATTACAACTTCATATTCATTGACAATAAATCACATCTTTTCCTTATTGTTAATCATTAACATAATCCTTTCATAGGTAAATCATCACAGATCATTAATCAAAAAATTCTTTGCAGAAAGTTATGGAGTGATTACGTATACTCTTATTATTCAGACTTATTCAACTTAATTAACTTTTAATCAAACTACAGGATTACTTTATTTCTTCCAAGCCATTATGCATCTTTTTCTGCGTGTGCCTGGAAAGATCTCATACCCTTATGCCAGTTTTCTTGACAGACTTAACTCTTAGGGAAAGGAGACAGGGTAGTATGATTGTACATGTGAATTTTATTACACTGTTTTTGAACTATATACGATTGATTATTGATTTGTATGTCGCATATCCCTGCTTAAGCTTGCTTAATAAATTTATACTACAAAATTCTAATGAGGTTGGTGGACATTGGAATTAATAGAGTCATTTAATCTTTGTCCAGTTCTTTTAATTAAGGTAAAACTAATGTACATGATTCCAGTAAATAGGAGGCTTCATAATTTCCTTTGGTGAGAGTAAATAATGACCCTGGGACTTACATCTAAGTCACTAAACATAATCTAGCCGGTTCCAAGTGCAAGTTATGATTTAGAAAGTGGGCTACCGTTAACAGAAGTGGTTATTGGAATTATGCAGCTGCGAGGGCTACTCAGCTGATTGTTTCGAAGGAGAAATGACCTTTCAGAGAAATATAATTTTGATTGCTTTGAGTATAATGATATTTTACTTAATCTGACTGATATGATCTTCTTTAGCGCATACTGATGCTTCGCATTGATCATTTATAAGCTTATCAATTACAAGAGTTGTACTGTCTGTTACAGAACATTAGTGAACAGCATCATTAGGACCAAGGAACAAAAGCTGCAGATCATTTTTAAGGTAACAAAACAATTCACCATGTTGTGAGCAACTCTTGGAGCATGGTTGTGTAGTGAGTATGTTTAATTTTTATTTTTAGGTAAAGTGTACCAATAGCAAACTTAGTCAATGTTATTATAAGTGGGGCTAGTTGTCAGAAGATGTAAGTAAGTCTCGGTGAGAGGGAGTATTTAAGAAAAAACACAAATTCACTGATTAAATTGTTGGTTGATAGCCAACATATATTTGAATTTGTGCAACAAACACCAAAAGAAAAAAACTATATAAAACTGAATGGCCATTCAGTTTGATAAATATTTACACATTCAATAAATCAATAGAAATCCAAGGGCACACATTAAAACATCAAATCTAAATAAATAATATGAATTATATTAACTATTTTAATACAGACTGATGGTTCACATTGATCATTTAAAAGTTTTAGTAGTAGTAGTGGAAAAGTCTGAACAAATTCTTTAACTGCGGAAAGATAAAAGTTAAATTTGAGCAGCCTCACTTAGGCCTGTTTACTGTCTGTCACATGTTCTTCAGAAGTACGTGTACAAATGAACATTTACTGAAATGTTTCACACTAGCTAGTGTTACAGAAAAAAAAATCTATAAGAGTTTAAAATTTAAGTGATGAAGGAAATCACAAACTCATAGTCAGCACTGACTAATCGTGCTACCATAAAATAAAGCAGTAAAACAGTTAAAACTCTAAGTTTTCTGTAGAGGTATGTGTTTACTATTGTGCCTGGACGCACACACTCCCACACGCCTTTTGAATTATGCAAGTAGAAAACAAAAATACTATAGTTTTTTTTATTTCAGGTGCTTTACCAAACATGTAGAAGAAGGTGCTCTGGTCAGATGAGACCAAAGCTTAGTTTTTGAAAAAATAAAAGGGTGGCTGTTGTCACATGGAGAAATCACACAAACACACCCACACACACACACACACGCATATACACACTGAAGGTTATCCTGCAATAGTCAGCCCCGCCCACTCCTCACTACTTCCCAGGGCTGCCTACTGACCAGTTCTCTGTCTAACAGGTCCGGAAAATCTCTGAGACCTGGGTATTACCCTAAAAGTACTCTATAAGAGATAATCTATTTAAACTGGTGGCGAAAGTGATTCGTCTAGCTCTAACTACCTCCAATCCAGAAGTTATGACCCTTTACAGTTAAGAAACAATCAGCTGAGTAGCCCTCGCAGCTGCATAATTCCAATAACCACTTCTGTTAACGGTAGCCCACTTTCTAAATCATAACTTGCACTTGGAACCGGCTAGATTATGTTTAGTGACTTAGATGTAAGTCCCAGGGTCATTATTTACTCTCACCAAAGGAAATTATGAAGCCTCCTATTTACTGGAATCATGTACATTAGTTTTACCTTAATTAAAAGAACTGGACAAAGATTAAATGACTCTATTAATTCCAATGTCCACCAACCTCATTAGAATTTTGTAGTATAAATTTATTAAGCAAGCTTAAGCAGGGATATGCGACATACAAATCAATAATCAATCGTATATAGTTCAAAAACAGTGTAATAAAATTCACATGTACAATCATACTACCCTGTCTCCTTTCCCTAAGAGTTAAGTCTGTCAAGAAAACTGGCATAAGGGTATGAGATCTTTCCAGGCACACGCAGAAAAAGATGCATAATGGCTTGGAAGAAATAAAGTAATCCTGTAGTTTGATTAAAAGTTAATTAAGTTGAATAAGTCTGAATAATAAGAGTATACGTAATCACTCCATAACTTTCTGCAAAGAATTTTTTGATTAATGATCTGTGATGATTTACCTATGAAAGGATTATGTTAATGATTAACAATAAGGAAAAGATGTGATTTATTGTCAATGAATATGAAGTTGTAATCATTTGAAATCAATTTAAGCAGCTTGAATGTGTTTAATGAGTTATAATAAATAATAGTGAGTTATAGGAAAAGAGAGGAATGCAGTACAGCCCTGAAACAGGAAATGTCGCAAGCAGTTCTGAACAGATGGCCAGAGCGCACAGGATGGGTGGTGCGGTGAGTTTGGCTGAGGCAACGGAAAAAGAGGAAGTACGGGAAATTCCGCTATGGTCAGCAAAAACAGGTTGAGAAATGTAGGGACTTTTTCATGAGAGACAGCAGATGTGAAGCAAGTCACGTAGACCAAACCTCCCCATACACACACATGGTGAGGAGAGGCATAAAAAGGGGCTGAAAAGAGGAACCAGCTGTTCCCAGTCCGGCGGCGCAGAAGGAGAGACAACTCACAGAGGAGCAGATTAAGCTACGGACCGCACTTCAGAACCACGGGGAAGCTCGGACTTCACACCGCTAAGAAAGGACTGGGTCCCATCGCCCCATCTCTGGTTCTTTATTCGACCGCTGGTCTCGTCTCAACCCAGCAATTTCAAACTCTGCAACAAGACTTGGAGGAAGGACAAAGGTCCCTCAGGGATAAAGAACTGGGTTTTGCAAAAAAGATTCAGACCCTCTCTGCTTTGCTTCCCTTCTGAGGAGGGTTTTTCCACACCAGGCAAAGACCTCAACCAAGGACGCAAGAAATTCCTGTTGCCAAAAGATCCACCATCACCGGGGTATGAGTTGAATCTGCTCATTGAAATTCCATTTCAGAACGTGCGACTTAAATTAGGGAAAGGAGATAGGGTAGTATGATTGTACATGTAAATCTTATTACACTGTTTTTGAATTATATACGATTGATTATTGATTTGTATGTCGCATATCCCTGCTTAAGCTTGCTTAATAAATTTATATTATAAAATTCTGATGAGGTTGGTGGACATTGGAATTAATAGAGTCATTTAATCTTTGTCCAATTCTTTTAATTAAGGTAAAACTAATGTACATGATTCCAGTAAATAGGAGGCTTCATAATTTCCTTTGGTGAGATTAAATAATGACCCTGGGACTTACATCTAAGTCACTAAACATAATCTAGCCGGTTCCAAGTGCAAGTTACGATTTAGAAAGTGGGCTACCGTTAACAGAAGTGGTTATTGGAATTATGCAGCTGCGAGGGCTACTCAGCTGATTGTTTCTTAACTGTAAAGGGTCATAACTTCTGGATTGGAGGTAGTTAGAGCTAGACGAATCACTTTCGCCACCAGTTTAAATAGATTATCTCTTATAGAGTACTCTTAGGGTAATACCCAGGACTCAGAGATTTTCCGGACCTGTTAGACGGAGAACTGGTCAGTAGGCAGCCCTGGGGAGTAGTGAGGAGTGGGCGGGGCTGACTATTGCAGGATAACCTTCAAGTCGCACGTTCTGAAATGGAATTTCAAGGAGCAGATTCAACTCATACCCAGACGATGGTGGATCTTTTGGCAACAGGAATTTCTAGCGTCCTTGGTTGAGGTCTTTGTCTCGTGTGGAAAAATCCTCCTTAGAAAAGAAACAAAGCAGAACGGGTCCGAATCCTTTTGTAAAACCCAGTTCCTCATCCCTGAGGGACCTTTGTCCTTCCTCCAAGTCTTGTTGCAGAGTTTGAAATTGCTGGGTTGAGACGAGACCAACGGTCGAATAAAGAACCGGAGATGGGGCGATGGGACCCAGTCCTTTCTTAGCGGTGTGAAGTACGAGCTCCCCCGTGGTTCTGAAGTGCGGTCCGTAGCTCAATCTGCTCCTGCAGGTTGTCTCATCTTCTGCGCCGCCGGACTGGGAACAACTGGTTCCTCTTTTCAGCCCGTTTTTATACATTTCTCCACCATGTGTGTGTATGGGGAGGTTTGGTCTACGTGACTTTCTTCACATCTGCTGTGTCTCATGAAAAAGTCCCCACATTTCCCAACCTGTTTTTGCTGACCGTAGTGGAAAGTCCTGTACTTCCCCATTCTCCGTTGCCTCAGCCAAACTCACCGCACCACCCATCCTGTGCGCTCTGGCCATCTGTTCAGAACTGCTTGCGACCTTTCCTGTTATCAGGGCTGTACTGCATTCCTCTTTTCTATAACTCACTTTTATCTATTACAACTCAGTAAACACATTCAACCTGTTGTTAAACCTGTTTGAATTGATTTCATATGATCACAAGTTTGACCCTCAGTTAATAATCAATCACATCTCTCACTTATTATAATTCATCAACCATAAATCATCAACCATAATCTTTCCACAGTTAAATCATTACAGATCACATTTCAGAAAATACATTTCAGAAGGTTATGTGATTATTTGTATTCATTTTACTATTCATTCATATTCAACTTAATTAGCTTTTAATCAAACTACAAGATTACTTATTTTCTCTCAGGCTTCTATGCACCTTTTCTGCATGCACCCGGAAAGATCTCACACCCTATGCCAGTTTTCTTGACAACACGCATGCATCCAGAGTAAGAGGGCAGTGGAGGGGGTCACTGCTGACCCTCAGTCCTTATGTCCTACACACACACACACACACGCACACACAGATGGCATGGATAAATCTAAACTTATCTAGGAAAGGTGACAATCTATGTATTAATCTTGATACTGATGATCACTTATTGTTTTTTGTGCTCTAATTGTACTGTACTTTAATTTGCTCACAAGTGGTCACATGTGCCACTGGCACACAGATGGAGTGCTGCAGATCCTGAGAGCTGATAGCTGATAATCAATAAGCATGGTGACCAAAACCCATCCAGACGGTTGAGGTCTGTGAGCTGATAACCGTTGAGCATGGTGACCGCACCCCATCCAGAAGGTTGAGGTCTGTGAGCTGATGTTTTAAGTTGTACTGAAAATTTGTTTTCCGAAATTATTCTCAATCATCTAACACTTATTGTATTTCTCTTAAAACTCATAATGTTTATTCATTCTTTAATTGTATTATTTTAAAACACAGAGGTCAGAAGGTGAAGGAATATCGGATGTCGTAACAGATGGGGTTTGGGGGGGGGGGGGTGACAGGATGGGGGGATGGGCATCATGTGACCGGAAATTAAAATCAATTAATGATTAAGGTCATAAATCACTCATCAATCAAACTCCGATTAAAATTTGACAGAACGGGTCCTATATACCTCTCTCATAACCTTTCAAATAAACTCACAAGTAAATGAACTTAGATAATTTTTCTAACAATGATTAACAGGCCCATGGCCTTGTGGTTGATGAATTTGTTGACTGGTGTTATAAAGCTTTGCTTTCATTAAATGTACAGAAATCAAAGGACATTTTAGACAGAAGCCCTATTACACAAATCAAACCGTAATTAAAGGTCAGTAATTGTGCGGCAAACTAACGGTGTTGTAGAGGGCCGCACTGGGTTAACGCGGTGAATTTCTAACTGTCCGACTCGTGCTTCATTATACTCCAAGTCACTTCAGGTTGTTGCAATCATCAATTTATTCCACTGCGACAGCCATACTTCAGACTTTACAAGGACTGACACATACTGACCAGGCTAAACCATACAATGTGGCTAACAATAAACTACATTACAACACGGTCAACAGAAATTATGACCACCACCGGCGCACCCGCTTCCTCATACATACAAATCAGCGCGCCAGTATGGCTCCCATTCATACCTTAGTGACAGTCACGCCCACCTCGACACACCCACCACCCAAGTGTCAAAGCTGTGTGCTCCTGCCACATCAGTAATTGCTTATTTCAATCATAAGGCTCTTACAGTCAGGAAGTCTAGACAGTAGAAAACTACAAATATCTTGGGACTATTTTGGATAATACAGTAGGTTAAAATTTACCTGCCCTTCAGACAACCTACACAAAAAGGGCCAAAAAAAAAGATTTTGTCTAAGGAGGCTCGCAAAGTTTTAAGTTGATAAGCCATTGATGATCCTATTTTATAGATCATATATTGAATCTGTGTTAACCTTTTTCCTCCTCTGTTGGTTTGGAAATCTTAGTATTAGATCAAAAAATGCCCTTAGAAGAGTAATACATACTATCAATAAGACCTTATGGGTTAAACAATGCTCACTTATAGAACTGTGTAAAAAACAAATCATTAGGAAAACTAAAGCCATTATTGCTGATACTTCTCATCCTGTACATGCTGAGTTCCAGTTTCCTACTTCTGGCATCTGGCTCAAACTTCCTCATATAAAACGTAACAGGTTCAAGCACTCTTTTGTTCCTACAGCAATATCTCTTTTTAATGCAGGATAAGATAAGGGGACTTGCACCTGATTTAATGTTTGTAGCAACTGTCGGTCAATAATGAAACACACTGCTGCTGTATTCTTCCCATTATGTGTTGATTTGTATTTCATGTCCTTTTGGTATGTCTTGTTGTTTTTTATTGTTTTAATCTTTGATACTTTGTCTTTAAGTTTTTATACTTGCTGCAATATCATTTGCCCAATGTGGGATACGAATAAATCTGAAATCTGCTGACTAGAAAAAAAAATTCCCACATTGTTTTTCCGCCCCCTCTAGAGCAGCGCCCCTATGCGTTGCATTTAGTGCATACCTTTTGCACCACTGATTTTCTGCACACCCTAAACACTCACAATGCCTCCATCAAATTAAAGTCATCCACCAGCCTTACTGCAGTGGATTTCTACCCACCAATTGGACTTCAAAGTTTATTTCAAACTTACTGATACACACACATTGTTGTTTAAATCAAGCTTCCATCCAAAGCACACCTATACTGGATTAGTCAAATCACAATAATTGCAGTTTAACAGAATTTGCACACAAGAACCAGATTTTTATGAAGCAGTTGTGGCTTTGTCCAGCAGGGGGTACCACAGGTCCTTCTTAAGGAGATGCTTGAAGTCCTTTTCTGAATCCAAACCAGGAGACCAGGCATTGGCATTTCCTTTTATCAGCATCTACTCCCCTGCAAACAAAATTTGGTAAACGGCTTGAGAAAGAACTTATTTGAGTTCCGGTCTGCTAGTGGAAGGCTGATGAACAGAAAAATCATAGCTGCTTGCAGGAGGAACAGAAACATTAAGGGCCATCTCGTGCATGCAAAGATTAGATCAAACAGAAAACCTAGTACCACTAATAATGGGCAATTTTTTAGGCACCAGAAGTGGCTGCTGAATAGTTTAACACAAACTGTTTACCATGTCGTGCTTACCGGTGGTCCACACACACACAAATCTGTGTGTATTTGATAACATGTCAAATCTGTAAAGTCAGATTTGTGGGTGACACGATAAATACTTTGCTGGCCAGACTGACTTTGCATGCATGAGATGTAGGTGAGATGGTGAAAAACAGTTTATTTTCCATCAGTGGAGTTCTGTCCAGGTCATGATCATGGAATTCAACCCAGCTTGGACCATCAGTCAAAGAAAAAAGCTGCCTTACCATGGATGGCCAGACTGGCCACTAACTCACCTCTTGTTCTAAATTAAGGGTGAATATCATTGTTCTGGGGATCCCAGGTACTCTTGGTGAGCACCAGTAGTCTTATAGTCTGGTAATTCTAATAATATATATTAAATTTGGTGCTTGAATTTGGGGGTATGAATATTTTTGTAAATTGCTGCATCACATCCAGAATACCAGCTATGAATTTGCGCATAAATTAGTATTTTTTATGATTCTTCTGAAAATGCTTGGATTGAAACATAAAAATCAAAAAATAAAAACTGAGATCAAAATCTTTTTGCCTTATGTGATATTTCAATATTATCAGTGTGCAGTAGAAATAAAAAGAGTAATATTTTGCTCTTGTAGTTTTCCAGAGAATGGTATGTAGTCTAAAGCCAACAAATGAAAACAACCAAGCCCAATGATCTGAGACTTAAATTCCCCTGCCAACCCGCATGCCTGGATGCATGCTGAGAAAAATAGTCCCTCCAGAGTTTCCTGGGCCTCCTCCATGTGGAACGTGCCCAGAACACCTCACCAGGGAAAAGTCCAGGAGGCATCCTAATCAGATACACGATCCACCTCAACTGGCTCTTCTCGACGTGAAGGAGCAGCAGGTCTACTCTGACTTCCCGGATGACGGAACTTCTCAACCCATCTTTAATGGAGAGGCCAGTATGGAGAAAATTAATTTTGGTCTCTTGTATCCATAAGCTCATGACCACAGATGAAGAAAGCCATTGTGGAAAATTATAGAGTAAATATAGCTACCTGCATGGAGCTCTGTGTTATTACTTTTCTGTCTGCTGACTGAGATTCAAAATCTTAATTTATGCAACATCCTTTTTTCCTATTTGTATTGCCAGAGCTCATCAGAAATTCATTAATTTCTTTCCCATTATTTGCATTTCGTTCATGTTTCGAGGTCACTTCTAAAAATATATTCCCGTCAGCTGTTTACAGAGGACCGCTGCTGCTCTGTCTGGGTAAATGTCAGTGAAATACCACATTTCTGAGATGCTCTTAAGGCTCCACAAGATACTGCACAATGGATTTTAATAAAGCTCTGCTGAATAAATTGAATCCACAAATCTAAAACCATTATACTAAAACAAAAACAAAATTGGTATACAAGAAGTGTTCTTCTGTCAATATGTTTGATCTTAGTATGAGCAATTGTCTTACAAGAATAACAAAAACATGATAACTTTTATTTTTAATGTCACACTGAAAAAAATGAACTTAGGGGGTTATCACATTAACAAAAGAATATCATGTACTTTTAACTAAATAATTTCATGTTTCAAACAAAAACGTGGATACAATCACGTTGTATAAACAAGAAATTCAAGAACTTAACGTTTATGAAATTTAATCATGTTGAGATAACATGATTCATTATAGTCAGACTGATCTTGTGCTGAAGACGACGAGTGAGATCACGGGATATAACGCGTGTTCATGCGAGACAATCGTTTTTTGTCTCAACTTGAATAACATGTATTCAAGTTGAGATAACGTGATTCAATTTAGTCAGATTGATCCCCCTCCGAAGAGGGTCTATAGACCCTCTTCGGAGGGGGATCAATCGGAGCGTGATCCCCTGATCTCGCTATAGCGAGATCAGGGGATCACGCGAGATTATGGAAGATCACGCTACATAACTGTTTTGCGCCTGGGAAAACTTCAAAGCGGTTTTAGTTACACATTAAACTAAAACCTCTGCAGTTGTTTTTCTCTGCAGGGCACTATTGACATTTAATAACTGCACTGTAACAAATGACTGCAAAAACTACAGCATGAAAATACAGTAAGGTGGCTGGGGTTTGAATATACAGTTCTGTTGTACCTTTTCTAATTGTTGAGTGTTCTTTCTACCCTTCCACCCAGTCCTGTCTTAAAACACTTAATGTGATGTAACTTAAAAAAATGTCTTTGAATTAACGTAATTAAATCATGGAAAGGATTTTCACACAATTAAATAGCTTTCTTTCAGCATGAAACATGTTTGTTGAGCTAAATTAATTTTCATGAGTTGGATCAACTTAATTAAGTAGTGTGAAGGTGCCACTGTAACATAAGTTGGTTTCTCGGGCATGCTGTGGTGGCGCAGGGGGTTAGCACGCCCCATGTTTGGAGGCCTTAGTCGTCGACTCCCGATCCCGGCAACCTTTGCCGCATGTCCTCGCCCTCTTTCCTGTCTGCCTACTGTCTCAAAAAAATACAGCCACTAGCGCCGCAAAAACTCCAAAGCATTGCAAATTAGTTGGCTGGCTCTTTTAAATTACATTGGGTAAAACTATAGTAAATGAGTTGAATCAACCTTAATAAATTCAATTGAGCCAATACATTTGCTTTAAATTGGAATAACCATAATAAATTAAGTTGAGCCAACTCATTTTATTTAAATTAGAATAATCATAATATATTAAGTTGAGCCAACACAATTGCTTTACATTGAAATAACCTTAATAAATTAAGTTGACCTAACACATTTGCTTTAAATAGGAGTAACAGAATTACATGGTGCTGAAATAAAGCAAAGTAATCAGGTGGAAATCCTTTCCATGATATTTTTATGTTCATCCAAAGAGTTATTTTTTTTTCAGTGCATAGTATCTTCCTCTGTGTTTAGATACTTTTTGGCCAGTTATCAGTAAAAGATCAATATCAGCCAAGATAAGATGTAATGTAAAAGTGTGTTTTTATTCAGACTGAAACAACAACTATCATCTAATACATCACCTAGTAACTTAGCTTTGACTGGTAATGGTGGACTTATATCATCCCCATCCTTCAATCCTAATTATTCATAAGTGGATATGCTTGTTCTCTTGGACAATGCATATACAACAAATGCAACACTTTTCATGTTTTTTTTTAAATCTCTTATAAACTGTGATTTCATTTCCACCTAATTTCTGCTCTACTTTGCTAGTAATAAAATTTCCAGTAAAACACACTGAAGTTTGTTTCTTTACATAAATTCTTCCTCAAGGTACTGCAAGTCAAGAATGTAATGTTTTTGATAGGATCTGTTTAAACCACAAGATATAACTCAGGTAAAATGCCACCGGAAATGTGAATAATACTTCTGAGTGGGAACATCAACTTGTGTAACTCCAGCTTGTGTCTCCAGCTTCTCAGATCAGGTTTTAAATCACGATACAGCTGCAGATAAGAATAACTATTCCTTTAAGTGTTGTTTAACCTTCTGTAGGTTTTTGTCTTTGACTACGCTCCTCATGTGTGAGAATGGACAAATTCTCCATAAGCTCTTACAGGGACATTAACTGTATAGACAGCACCTTTCATTGCTCTCCTGTAATAATTGGCAACAGACAAAGAGAGTGATCCAGATAGTAGTGGATGGCACATTTATTTACGTTAACATGCCACAGACTATTATTTGAAAAAACCCAGAAGATAAAAATAGCCCTCTGGGGTGGTAAAAGTGCATCAGCTCCTTTCTGCATGGCGTATAAGTGGGTGGAGGGTAAAATAACTTGGCATGTCCTATATTTTTTGCTTGTGATGCAGATGCTCTGGTATGACTTGTGGTTTGCATGTGAAAAAGACAAAGTCAAGGCATATACCTTTGCATGTACAACCAAAGGACACAGTAAGTCATGCAGTTATGACTCATGAGTTTGTTTCCCTTTCCTTGTCCTTCAACTGGCTGCCAAAAATGGTTTCAAAGTGAAATCTAAATTGACATTTTGCAGCACTGAATCAGCAGCTAAAGTGGACTCGTACATGGCAAATAACAGCAAGGGGAAGGAGGGGCTTGTTTTGCAATAAAAAGAAAAGAGAGAAAAAAGGTCACAGTTGGAGGAAGACATGTATATACATGCCCCCTATGCCACAGAGCACAGAATGGCATTAACCTAATGAGTCTTTACATAGTAATTAAAGCCTCCCCACTCAATGATAGACCATGCTCTGATGCACTAACTGAGAATTAATTATTAGTATCAATCAATGATATTATCTATGGGTGTTAGTTGGTTAAAAGAAGGGCGGGGGTGAGGGGACAGGCAGACAGTGGCATTTAGCTGTGATTAATGAATTGACCTTCCCTACAGCCTTGGCTGCGACCTTGAAAAATCTATTCCATTTCAAAGTGACCTCTGGTTGGAACACCCAACGATAAACATCCAAATGCAACAAAACTCACACATGACCACACATGACATTCAACAGGGAACAGCAAACAGCAGCGCAGATGATGCAAAAGTTGATGTCAGAAGACAACCTATCTGACAGGGCCGTGCAGAGACCTTTGGAGGGGCAGGAGCTCAAAGTTAAAAAAGGGCACATTGAACAAGATCTTAAAACACTGTACCACAACATAGCAACAACCCATATTAATCAAGAATTTAATTTGATCCTACTCCTATATCATATCATATCTCCTATATCCTGATCCTATATCACTGCCATCATGTGGGGACAATGCAAAGCAAATGTAGTATTTTCCCCAAGGCAAAGAAAACTCAGTAGCTGCTGTTAGGGGCCCTTCAGACATTCAGGACCCCCTAGAAATGGTTTAATTGTAACACAGACCATAGATCTAAACCTGTAGCATTCATTTATAGAGAATGTCAATGTTGTTAAATTTTATTTAATGCATTCAGCTGAGAAAAAAAAGTACATTTAGAATTTAATTAGGAAGTTTACTTAGTAAAAGTTTAAAGAATCATCTTGATAGTTTGATTGTTGTGTTACCATGGCTACAATATGGTGTAATC